>NC_084732.1:2035968-2064615 GCF_033978785.1 Entelurus aequoreus | reverse complement strand
AGTGCCATTATCTTGACATAATGATATGCGCTCGGCATTACATTTCTTGAAACCAGCAAACTTACACTAAAAACTAATTTATTGTTCTTAATGGAAAGGCAACAAGGCAACAGCTTGTTACTCTCGGGTAGAGATGTCCGATAATATCGGCCTACCGATATTATCGGCCGATATATGCGTTAAAATGTAATATCGGAAATTATCGGTATCGTTTTTTTTGTTGTTTTTTTTTGTTGTTTTTTTATTAAATCAACATAAAAAACACAAGATACAATTACAATTAGTGCACCAACCCAAAAAACCTCCCTCCCCTATTTACACTCATTCACACAAAAGGGTTGTTTCTTTCTGTTATTAATATTCTGGTTCCTACATTATATATCAATATATATCAATACAGTCTGCAAGGGATACAGTCCGTAAGCACACATGATTGTGCGTGCTGCTGGTCCACTAATAGTACTAACCTTTAACAGTTAATTTTACTAATTTTCATTCATTACTAGTTTCTATGTAACTGTTTTTATATTGTTGTACTTTCTTTTTTATTCAAGAAAATGTTTTTAAATTTATTTATCTTATTTTACTAATTTTTTTTAAAAAGTACCTTATCTTCACCATACCTGGTTGTCCAAATTAGGCATAATAATGTGTTAATTCCACGACTGCATATATCGGTTGATATCGGTATCGGTTGATATCGGTATCGGTAATTAAAGAGTTGGACAATATCGGAATATCGGATATCGGCAAAAAGCCTATCATCAAGACATCCCTACTCTCGGGGTCTCCTAGCCGCTCAGGCAAATTATATTGTCTAAAAATGCATTTTTCCATCGACAACATGACATCATCGCGCCAAGTGTGTGCTCTTTCAGTCAATTAGTGTGCATATATGTACAGCCTGGCCCCCGGCAAAAAAAATTTTAATTTTAATTTTGAAGAATTCATCTGAATGTGCACGAACTATTTCTGTTCAAAATTGTTAGAAATGTCACATGTTTAAATATTAACTGTCAGTTTACTGTACTGTGCCAACTGTACTACTATATGAGTACATATTTTCTATTGTTTCATTGAAAATAAAACAGCAAAGTCCATTTGGCTGTCATCTGTTTTAATTATGAGACACAATTGTGTCAAAATCATGATTTTCGTTTTTATGTTTGAAATAAGAAATGATTACTTTGAAAAAGTAGTTTTAAACTTGTGAGTGTTGATGACACAGCTTTGCAACAGAAGATATTCTAGTTTCAAGCATGTTTTACTCAATATAGGTCATCAAATCTCAGCAACAAGCTGTAATATCTTACTGAGATCATTTAGGACCAAAACACTTAAAACAAGTAAAACATTAACATAACATCTGCTTAGTAAGAATAATTATCTTATCAGACAGAAAATAAGCAAATATCACCCTTATTTGAGATATATAATCTTACTTAGATTTCAGTTTTTGCAGTGCAGGTGTATACAATCAAGCACTTAGGCATGGAGACTGTTTCTACAAACATTTGTGAAAGAATGAGCCGCTCTCAGTGATTTCCAGCGTGGAACTGTCATAGTATGCCACCTGTGCAACAAATCCAGTCGTGAAATTTCATTGCTCCTAAATATTCCAAAGTCAACTGTCGGCTTTATTATAAGAAAATGGAAGAGTTTGGGAACAAAAGCAACTCAGCCACCAAGTGGTACACTGCAACAAGTCAGTGTTCAAAATCAATTTTAAAAAAATACAAAAATGAGTGGTATTTTACTTGAACTAAGCAAAATGATCTGCTAATAGAACAAGAAAATTTGGCTTGTCAAAACTTTCCTAAACAAGTAAAATTAGCTAACTTCAATGAACCCAAAAAAATACCTTAAAATAAGTATATTCTCACTAATAACAAGTGCACTTTTCTTGGTAGAAAAAAAAAAGTACTTTTTTATCAAATGTGTTTTTTCTCAATATGTTAAAAAATATTCTTAAATGAAGTAAATGCTAGTGCCATTATCTTGACATAATGATATGCGCCACGATATACGTTGATGACAATGTAACTTGTTCCGTTTATGTTCGGTCGACATTCCAACATAAATTATACTTGATTGGCAACCATGACAGTCTCAGCATGCGCATCCAAAATGGGGGACGTTCTTTTGAGTTTGAGTTTATTTGGAACATGCAAGCATACAACATGATGCATCACAATTTCCAGCTTCTCTTTTCAACATGTTCGAAAAGGAGTAGGACGAAGCAGAGCTCATTTAATCCGAGCCCCTTTTTTCTTTTACATAACAGTTGCTAAAACTTTTGTTCACTTCCTGTTCTCAATTGAATCACAATAAAAATAAATAAATAAATAATACTCGGAGAAGTAAGTTATATTTCATATGGTTGAGATGAGTAAGTTTATTTTGAAAACGAATGATGGATGGATGAAATAAATTCAGAATGTTTATCATGGTTCTTCTTCTGTGTACTTTGTAAACACTTAAAGTTTGAAGAGTTTCTTGAAGTGGATCATATTAGTACATTGTTTGATTGCTTTGCTTAATCCATTCCATCATTTAATTCCACATACAGATATACTGAAGGTCTTAAGTGTTGTACGTGCATACAAATGTTTTACATTACTTTTTTCTCTAAGATTATATTTCTTCTCTTTTTTTGAGAATAATTGTTGTATATTAGGTAGCAGGTTATAGTTTGCTTTGTGCATCATTTTAGCTGTTTGCAAATTCACTATGTCGTGGAATTTCAGTATTTTTGATTCAATAAATAAAGGGTTTGCATGTTCTCTATATCCAACATGATGTATTATTCTAACTGATCTTTTTACTAACACCGTTAATGAATGAAGTGTACTTTTGTAGTTATTTCCCCATATTTCTACACAATAACTCAGATATGGTAACACTAGCGAGCAGTAGAGAACATGAAGTGATTTTTGGTCTAGAATATGTTTTGCTTTATTCATTATTGACGTGTTTCTTGCTACTTTATGTTGTATATTTTTTACATGAGATTTCCAGTTCAATTTATCATCCATCATTATACTTACACTGCAAAAACTGATATCTAAGTAAGATTAAATATCTCAAATAAGGGTGATATTTGCTTATTTTCTGTCTGATAAGATAATTATTCTAACTAAGCAGATTTTATGTTAGAGTGTTTTACTTGTTTTAAGGGTTTTGGTCCTAAATGATCTCAGTAAGATATTACAGCTTGTTGCTGAGATTTGATGACCTATATTGAGTAAAACATGCTTGAAACTAGAATATCAACTGTTGCAAAGCTGTTTCATCAACACTCACAAGTATAAAACTACTTTTTTAAAGTAATCGTTTCTATTTCAAGCATGAAAAAAAAAATCATGACTTTGACACAATTGTGTCTCATAATTAAAACAGATGACGGCCAAATGGACTTTGCTGTTTTATTTTCAATTAAACAATAGAAAACACGTACTCATATAGTATTACTGTTGGCACAGTACAGTAAACTGACAGTTAATATTTAAACATTTAACAAGTGACATTTCTAACA
This sequence comes from Entelurus aequoreus, assembly GCF_033978785.1. NCBI lineage: Eukaryota > Metazoa > Chordata > Actinopteri > Syngnathiformes > Syngnathidae > Entelurus > Entelurus aequoreus. The sequence goes on along the minus strand of NC_084732.1, from coordinate 2,061,080 downwards.
ATTTTGAACAGAAATAGTTCATGCACATTCAGATAAATTCTTCAAAATTACAATTAAAAAAATTTTGACCGGGGACCGGGCTGTATATATGTGTACTAATTGACTGAAAGAGCACGCACTTGGCGCGATGATGTCATGTTATCGATGTAAAAATGCATTTTTAGACAATATAATTTGCCTGAGCGGCTAGGAGACCCCGAGAGTAACAAGCGGTTGCCTTGTTGCCTTTCCATTAAGAACAATAAATTAGTTTTTAGTATAAGTTTGCTGGTTTCAAGAAATGTAATGCCGAGCGCTTATCATTATGTCAAGATAATGGCACTAGCATTTACTTCATTTAAGAATATTTTTCAACATATTGAGCAAAAAGGTCTCATATTATTTTTTTCTACCAAGAAAAGTGCACTTGTTATTAGTGAGAATATGCTTATTTTAAAAGGTATTTTTGGGTTCAGTGAAGTTAGCTCATTTTACTTGTTTTGGAAAGTCTTGACAAGCCAAATGTTCTTGTTTTATTGGCAGATAATTTTGCTTAGTTCAAATAAAATACCCCTCATGTTTGTATTTTTTTTCCTTGTTTTTGAACACTGACTTTTTGCAGTGTAGAAATTTGGCTTCATTTACTCTTTCAATTCCTATTCTGTCTATTTGTGTTTGTCTTTCTCTTCTACTGTTACCAAATAGCATTATTTTAGTTTGACTGAGATTCAAAGATAGTCTGTTTTTGTCAAACCATTTAGCTTGCTAGCTAGGATCCGCACTAAACTTTCTCCCTCTGTTTCCCCTCACCTTTTTGATTTAAAGGTTATTAAATTCAAATATTACAAACAAACAAACAAACAAAAACTCCATGTGTGAACTACAAACAAAACAACAAGGCCCAACATGCTCTCCAAATGCCAACATTGTTTATAAGCAGACAGAAAAACAAGTCTGACACTCACCAAACGTTGTAGAATCAATAATCCAACTGGGTTGTTGCTGTAAATCCAACATGTGATGTTTCTGGTTCTTTATTGAAAAGAAAAAACAGCCAAAAAGTCTCAATTTAGCGTCCATTTTCTTTCACCTGTGCACAAACATTAGGATATGACCACGCCCCCGCACTTCCTGTCTGACGCAAACAGGAACAGGAAGTAGTGTAACCTAACTTTTTATTTTCAATGTTTTATTTTTTATTTTATAAACTTGTATTTATAAATTTCAACATTTACAAACAGTTGAGAAATAATAATCAAAGTAAGTAAAAAAAACAGTACAAAAACCGCGCCAGGGGGCTGTAAATTCTAAGTAACTAAAATAGATTGCAAAATATATATATAACAAACAAAGTGGAATTTCAGTAAATAACTTAAATTTGGAACACAGCATCATCGTTTTCACAGCTTTTTGGTTGTTAGAGGTAGAGAGTGTTTTAACATAGAGTTCTAATTCTTTTTTTAAAGGCACAAAAAAACAGGTCGGGTATTGAGAAACTTACATTTATGAATAGAAAACTTAGCCAATATTATAATGAGGTTGCAAAGGTAAAATTCATTTTCAAATTTTTTTTCATACAGTGTAAATCCAAATAGCACATCTTTAAAACAAAGCACAAATTTGTCATGAATATATTTAATATTATATAATAATAGTAACCGAACTAAACTGTCCTCAAAGCGAAGAATGATTGTGCAAAAAAAAATAAAAAAATTTAAGAGTTAAGACCGTCCATCTAGCGTCAACTAATGCAAGTAAAATGACTGAACTTTGTGTTTTATCTTTAAAAAATGTGTGTTTTACCTGCTATATGGCTTATCTGGGTACATTTTATCCATAGTTTGGTTTTTAGTACTTACTAATATTTTTATTTTTCTTAAAAGCACAGACCAGGATTGGCAAACATAAATCATGAATAATATATTGTCAATAAAGCTTTTTTATTGTAAATATTATGGCAGACTACATGTAATATGGAAAATTGTAAATTGTTCTTTGAGTGCAACAAGAAAAGCCTGATGTGCTTAATGCTTTTTAATTTATATTTTAACCTTGTAAAATTGTTCTTTAAGTGCAATAGGAAACATATGTTTATTGTATTGTAACATTTTCTGTTCAAATAAAGCCGTATGTGGGATCTGTACCGAGGATGTCGTTGTGGCTTGTGCAGCCCTTTGAGACACTTGTGATTTAGGGCTATATAAATAAACATTGATTGATTGATTGATTGATTGATTGATTGATTGATTGATTGATTGATTGATTGATTGATTGAATATGGAAATTTTTCGTAGTTCCCCTTTATTTGGAAAAGTATCGAAAAGTGTCGAGAATATCGATATACATTTTAGTACCGGTACTAAATTATTGGTATCAGGACTGTACTTGAATGTATAATAGACTGTATTTATATTATTCACAAGTGAATAATGCTGTATAATAGACTGTATTTATATTATTCGCATGTGAATAAGGCTGTATAATAGACTGTATTTATATTATTCACATGTGAATAATGCTGCATAATAGACTGTATTTATATTATTCACATGTGAATAATGCTGTATAATAGACTGTATTTATATTATTCACAAGTGAATAATGCTGTATAATAGACTGTATTTATATTATTCACAAGTGAACAATGCTGTATAATAGACTGTATTTATATTATTCACATGTGAATAATGCTGTATAATAGACTGTATTTATATTATTCACAAGTGAATAATGCTGTATAATAGACTGTATTTATATTATTCACATGTGAATAATGCTGTATAATAGACTATTTATATTATTCACAAGTGAATAATGCTGTATAATAGACTGTATTTATATTATTCACATGTGAATAATGCTGTATAATAGACTGTATTTATATTATTCACATGTGAATAATGCTGTATAATACAATGTATTTATATTATTCACATGTGAATAATGCTGTATAATAGACTGTATTTATATTATTCACATGTGAATAATGCTGTATAATAGACTGTATTTATATTATTCACATGTGAATAATGCTGTATAATAGACTGTATTTATATTATTCACATGTGAATAATGCTGTATAATAGACTGTATTTATATTATTCACAAGTGAATAATGCTGTATAATAGACTGTATTTATATTATTCACATGTGAATAATGCTGTATAATAGACTATTTATATTATTCACAAGTGAATAATGCTGTATAATAGACTGTATTTATATTATTCACATGTGAATAATGCTGTATAATAGACTGTATTTATATTATTCACATGTGAATAATGCTGTATAATACAATGTATTTATATTATTCGCATGTGAATAAGGCTGTATAATAGACTGTATTTATATTATTCACATGTGAATAATGCTGTATAATAGACTGTATTTATATTATTCACATGTGAATAGTGCTGTATAATAGACTGTATTTATATTATTCGCATGTGAATAAGGCTGTATAATAGACTGTATTTATATTATTCACATGTGAATAATGCTGTATAATAGACTGTATTTATATTATTCACATGTGAATAATGCTGTATAATAGACTGTATTTATATTATTCACATGTGAATAAGGCTGTATAATAGACTGTATTTATATTATTTACATGTGAATAATGCTGTATAATAGACTGTATTTATGTTATTCACATGTGAATAATGCTGTATAATAGACTGTATTTATATTATTCACATGTGAATAATGCTGTATAATAGACTGTATTTATATTATTCACATGTGAATAATGCTGTATAATAGACTGTATTTATACTATTCACATGTGAATAATGCTGTATAATAGACTGTATTTATATTATTTACATGTGAATAATGCTGTATAATAGACTGTATTTATATTATTCACATGTGAATAATGCTGTATAATAGACTGTATTTATATTATTCACATGTGAATAATGCTGTATAATAGACTATTTATATTATTCACATGTGAATAATGCTGTATAATAGACTGTATTTATATTATTCACATGTGAATAATGCTGTATAATAGACTGTATTTATATTATTCACATGTGAATAATGCTGTATATCAGACTGTATTTATATTATTCACATGTGAATAATGCTGTATATCAGACTGTATTTATATTATTCACATGTGAATAATGCTGTATAATAGACTGTATTTATATTATTCACATGTGAATAATGCTGTATAATAGACTATTTATATTATTCACATGTGAATAATGCTGTATAATAGACTGTATTTATATTATTCACATGTGAATAATGCTGTATAATAGACTGTATTTATATTATTCACATGTGAATAATGCTGTAAATCAGACTGTATTTATATTATTCACATGTAAATAATGCTGTATAATAGACTGTATTTATATTATTCACATGTGAATAATGCTGTATAATAGATTGTATTTATATTATTCACATGTGAATAATGCTGTATAATAGACTGTATTTATATTATTCACATGTGAATAATGCTGTATAATAGACTGTATTTATATTATTCACATGTGAATAATGCTGTATATCAGACTGTATTTATATTATTCACATGTGAATAATGCTGTATAATACACTGTATTTATATTATTCACATGTGAATAATGCTGTATAATACACTGTATTTATATTATTCACATGTGAATAATGCTGTATAATAGACTGTATTTATATTATTCACATGTGAATAATGCTGTATAATAGACTGTATTTATATTATTCACATGTGAATAATGCTGTATAATAGACTGTATTTATATTATTCACATGTGAATAATGCTGTATAATAGATTGTATTTATATTATTCACATGTGAATAATGCTGTATAATAGACTGTATTTATATTATTCACATGTGAATAATGCTGTATAATACACTGTATTTATATTATTCACATGTGAATAATGCTGTATAATAGACTGTATTCATATTATTCACATGTGAATAATGCTGTATAATAGACTGTATTTATATTATTCACATATGAATAATGCTGTATAATAAACTGTATTTATATTATTCACATGTGAATAATGCTGTATAATAGACTGTATTTATATTATTCACATGTGAATAATGCTGTATAATAGATTGTATTTATATTATTCACATGTGAATAATGCTGTATAATAGACTGTATTTATATTATTCACATGTGAATAATGCTGTATAATAGACTGTATTTATATTATTCACATGTGAATGTGAGTGTGAATGTTGTCTGTCTGTCTGTGTCGGCCCTGCGATGAGGTGGCGACTTGTCCAGGGTGTACCCCGCCTTCCGCCCGATTGTAGCTGAGATAGGCTCCAGCGCCCCCCGCGACCCCAAAAGGGATAAGCGGTAGAAAATGGATGGATGGACATGTGAATAATGCTGTATAATAGACTGTATTTATATTATTCACATGTGAATAATGCTGTATAATAGACTGTATTTATATTATTCACATGTGAATAATGCTGTATAATAGACTGTATTTATATTATACACATGTGAATAGTGCTGTATAATAGACTGTATTTATATTATTCGCATGTGAATAAGGCTGTATAACAGACTGTATTTATATTATTCACATGTGAATAATACTGTATAATAGACTATATTTATATTATTCACATGTGAATAATGCTGTATAATAGACTGTATTTATATTATTCACATGTGAATAATGCTGTATAATAGACTGTATTTATATTATTCACATGTGAATAATGCTGTATAATAGACTGTATTCATGTTATTCACATGTGAATAATGCTGTATAATAGACTGTATTTATATTATTCACATGTAAAAAAAATACCTAAGTGTTTATTGTTTATTGTGAGCGGACTGTGGTGCTGAATTTCCCCCAGGGATCAATAAAGTACTTTCTATTCTATCCTATTCTATTCTAGGACAACCTTAATTCCATCATAAACTCATGTTAGGAAGCAGGGACCGGCAACAAATGCTATATTTTCTATCGTTCAAGGTAGTTTAAATGAGTCTTTTTTTTAAATTACTAAATATGCAATCAAAGACACTTTTACCTAATTAAAAATAAATAATTATAGTTATTGCATCGTACACTCGTATTTCCTGCAAGTGGAACCTTGTGTTACTCATTTGGTCCAATGTGTTTTATTGTGCGACACGCTCGTTGAGGTCTTCTTCAGCCCCGTGTTGTTTTTGTTTCCGTTTAGCGACTCCAAAGCGAGCCTTCTGCCGTGCGTCATGTGACCTCCTGATGGTTTACGATATATGATGCGATGTTACTTTGTGAGCGATGGATGTCCTTTTTAGAGCAGGCTGTAATCAGGACAGTGAGGAGCTGGGGAGGTTTTAATATGTTTAAATGTCCTTAATTGGGCTCTTAACGCAGCGCGCACACACACACACACACACACACACACTCTTGTATTTGTTACCTTCTTGAGACCTCCGAAAAATGCCTCCCTCTTTAGGACCACCCTTTCTAGATATATAAAGATGTGTATTTACAACATTAATAATATATACATACTATGCAAATATAAAAAAGCTTGTTGTGAAAAATGAGTTGGAATTTCACAAGAAAAAGGTCACAATTTCACAAGTACAACTTTAGAATTTTGGCATTTTTATAATAAACGTCGTAGTTTTAATCAAGTCAAATTTTACAAGAAAAACTGAACATTTGTGCAATGTTATGATAAAAGTTGGAATTTTACTCAAGAACAGTCGCAATTTTACAAGAAAAACTTATAATTCGGGCAATTTTATGAAAAGAGTCGTAATTTTACTCGACAAAAGTCACAATTTTATAAGAAAACTTAAAAATGGTGGCAATATTATGATAATAATCAGAATTTTACTTGGCAGAACAATTTGTGTAAAATGATGACTTTTTGTCATAATTTTACGCAAAACATTTCACTATTTTACAAGAACACAAACAAATTGGCAATATTGTGATAAAAGTCAGAATTTTGTATGACAAATGTCACCATTTTGCATTAAAAAGTAATAATTTTACATACAAAAGTAATAATTTTAAGAGAAAATATCGCATTGTTACAGAAACAGAAAGAATATGAGAAATTGTTCCCAATTTTATAAGAAAAAAGTCGACAGACACATTTTGAGACAAAGTCTGATTTTAGTTATCTGTTTTTTTTTTTAAATTTTTGTTTGTAATTGTTTTTTAATCTTCATTATTTACTTCAAGTTATTACAGTATGTCTCTATATACATATTTATTTATTTTTTCAAATTAATTGTGGCCAAAGGGGGCGCATTTCAATTTCTTACACACACTTGTTATTACATATGTTGACCAGAAGGCGAGCACTTCAATTTTTTACACACACTTGTTATTTCATATGTTGACCAGACGAGGGGCACTTTTAAAACCGACACACAGTCAATTTGAAAAATCCCTCCTTTTTTGGGACCACCCTCATTTTGATAGATGTCACCACCAGGGGTGCAAATGAGACATTCTCTATTAGATGCAATGGTTTTCTGTATTGGGACCATGATTTATGTCATCACTTGTTCACACCTCCTCATATGGAAAGTAATTTTCCTTGTTGATGTCTCAAGAAGGGTAGAAATACAAGAACGGACACACACACACACACACACACACACACACACACACACACACACACACACCTGTATTTGTTACCTTCTTGAGACCTCCGAAAAAGGCCTACCTCTTTAGGACCACCCTTTCTAGATATATAAATATGTGTATTTACAACATTAATAAAATATACATACCATGCAAATATAAAAAAGCTTGTTCTGAAAAATGAGTTGGAATTTCACAAGAACAAGGTCACAATTTCACAAGTAAAACTTTTGAATTTTGGCATTTTTATAATAAAAGTCATAGTTTTACTCAAGTCAAAATTTTACAAGAAAAACTGAACATTTTGTAAAATTGTTCCCAATTTTATAAGAAAAAAGTCGACAGACACATTGTGAGAAAAAGACTGATTTTAGTTATCTATTTTTTTTAAATTTTTTGTTTGTAATTGTTTTTTTAATCTTCATTATTTACTTCAAGTTATTACAGTATGTCTCTATATACATATTTATTTATTTTTTCAAATTAATTGTGGCCAAAGGGGACGCATTTCAATTTCTTGCACACACTTGTTATTTTATATGTTGGCCAGAGGGCGAGCACTTCAAGTTTTTACACACACTTGTTATTTCATATGTTGACCAGAGGGGGAGCACTTTCCAAACCGACACACAGTCCATTTGAAAAATCCCTCCTTTTTGGGATCACCCTCATTTTTGATAGATGTCACCACCAGGGGTGCAAATGAGACATTCTCTATTAGATGCAATGATTTTCCGTATGGGGAACTAACTTGTTCACCGAGTCCTCATATGGACGGAACTTATCCTTGTTGATGTCTCAAGAAGGGTATAAACACACACACACACACACACACACACACACACACACACACACACACACACACACACACACACACACACACACACACACTATAAGTAAAAAGCAGATTGTCTTTTTTATTGAATTATAATTAGAAGAGAGAGATTGGATGTTCATTTTGTCCCGGGAGGCCGAGGTCGCCCCTGGTTCAAGTTCCCTTCCCGTCTTTAAGGTGAAGCGGGAGGACCTGGCGTGCGTGTGCCAGCACATACACAAACCCTGGCACGCGTCCTCCTGGCACACACGCGCAGCGCGGCGATCACGTTTAAAGCCGACACCTTCTCCAGGCCTTGTAGGAATTAACGTCGCAGAAGATCTCCCCTCCGAGCGTTTTGAGACGGCCATCGTTCCCGGGGAACATTCCACGGGCTTCCGCGTCGGCGAGGGGTCACAGCGAACCGCCGACGTAAGCGTGCACCTCGCTCCTTCCGAATGGTCCAATGAGCTTGTTGGCAGGACAAGAAGCATCCCAGAAGCATTTCAGCCAAAGAGCTTTTTCTTACGCGGAGAGAGCAAAGGGGGGGTCCATCTGGCACCAGGAGACCCGGTTTTAAGGAGACCGGGGGCCTCGTGTATGAAGGGTTGCCTGGATTTGCCACCAAACATTGGCGTACGTTCAAATCCAGAAAACAACATTCAACGTCCAAGCGTATTTTCTTTGTGACGTGGTAATCGACGTCCACTAATAATGTACCGTGTTTCCAGGGTTGGGATTGTGGAAAAACTGAAATAAAACAAAACTGGTTGAGCGCCAAGAAGAAAGGGGAGGAGAAGGTGGGTGGGGCCAAAACAGGCGAGGAGACCGGAGATAAAGTAGTGCTGTGCCCCGTTTTGAAAAGATAGTCGCTGCAATGATAAGTCAAACTTTAGAAGAGGTGGCTGACTCTGATTATCCCCGAGAAAAATATAATGTAATAATGTGTTCATATAGTAGCCTGCTCACAGCCAGATTGGGGTTTCATGTTTCATGAGATAAAGTAGTGCTGCACCCCGTTTTGAAAAGATAAGTCGCTGCAATGATAAGTCAAACTTTAGAAGAGGTGGCTGACTCTGCTTACCCCCGAGAAAAATATAATATAATAATGTGTCCATATAGTAGCCTGCTCACAGCCAGATTGGAGTTTTTTGTTTCATGAGATAAAGTAGTGCTGCACCCCGTTTTGAAAAGATAAGTCGCTGAAATGATAAGTCAAACTTTAGAAGAGGTGGCTGACTCCGATTACCCCCGAGAAAAATATAATATAATAATGTGTTCATAGAGTAGCCTGCTCACAGCCAGATTGGAGTTTCATGTTCATGAGATAAAGTAGTGCTGCACCCCGTTTTGAAAAGATAAGTCGCTGCAATGATAAGTCAAACTTTAGAAGAGGTGGCTGACTCTGATTACCCCGAGAAAAATATAATATAATAATGTGTTCATAGAGTAGCCTGCTCACAGCCAGATTGGAGTTTCATGTTTCATGAGATAAAGTAGTGCTGCACCCCGTTTTGAAAAGATAAGTCGCTGCAATGATAAGTAAAACTTTAGAAGAGGTGGCTGACTCCGATTACCCCCGAGAAAAATATAATATAATAATGTGTTCATAGAGTAGCCTGCTCACAGCCAGATTGGAGTTTCATGTTTCATGAGATAAAGTAGTGCTGCACCCCGTTTTGAAAAGATAAGTCGCTGCAATGATAAGTAAAACTTAAGAAGAGGTGGCTGACTCTGATTATCCCCGACAAAAATATAATATAATAATGTGTTCATAGAGTAGCCTGCTCACAGCCAGATTGGAGTTTCATGTTTCATGAGATAAAGTAGTGCTGCACCCCGTTTTGAAAAGATAAGTCGCTGCAATGATAAGTAAAACTTTAGAAGAGGTGACTGACTCTGATTACCCCCGAGAAAAATATAATATAATAATGTGTTCATATAGTAGGCTGCTCACAGCCATATTGGAGTTTCATGTTTCAAGAGAAAAAGTAGTGCTGCACCCCGTTTTGAAAAGATGAGTCGCTGCAATGATAAGTCAAACTTTAGAAGAGGTGGCTGACTCTGATTACCCCCCGAGAAAAATATAATGTAATAATGTGTTCATATAGTAGGCTGCTCACAGCCAGATTGGAGTTTTATGTTTCATGAGATAAAGTAGTGCTGCACCCCGTTTTGAAAAGATAAGTCGCTGCAATGATAAGTCAAACTTTAGAAGAGGTGGCTGACTCTGATTACCCCCCGAGAAAAATACAATATAATAATGTGTTCATATAGTAGCCTGCTCACAGCCAGATTGGAGTTTCATGTTTCAAGAGAAAAAGTAGTGCTGCACCCCGTTTTGAAAAGATAAGTCGCTGCATTGATAAGTCAAACTTTAGAAGAGGTGTCTGACTCTGAATACCCCCGAGAAAAATATAATATAATAATGTGTTCATATAGTAGCCTGCTCACAGCCAGATTGGAGTTTCATGTTTCATGAGAAAAAGTAGTGCTGCACCCCGTTTTGAAAAGATAAGTCGCTGCAATGATAAGTCAAACTTTAGAAGAGGTGGCTGACTCTGATTACCCCCCGAGAAAAATATAATGTAATAATGTGTTCATATAGTAGCTTGCTCACAGCCAGATTGGGGTTTCATGTTTCATGAGATAAAGTAGTGCTGCACCCCGTTTTGAAAAGATAAGTCGCTGCAATGATAAGTAAAACTTAAGAAGAGGTGGCTGACTCTGATTACTCCCGAGAAAAATATAATATAATAATGTGTTCATATAGTAGCCTGCTCACAGCCAGATTGGAGTTTCATGTTTCAAGAGAAAAAGTAGTGCTGCACCCCGTTTTGAAAAGATAAGTCGCTCCAATGATAAGTCAAACTTTAGAAGAGGTGGCTGACTCTGATTACCCCCGAGAAAAATACAATACAATAATGTGTTCATATAGTAGCCTGCTCACAGCCAGATTGGAGTTTTTTGTTTCATGAGATAAAGTAGTGCTGCACCCCGTTTTGAAAAGATAAGTCGCTGAAATGATAAGTCAAACTTTAGAAGAGGTGGCTGACTCCGATTACCCCCGAGAAAAATATAATATAATAATGTGTTCATAGAGTAGCCTGCTCACAGCCAGATTGGAGTTTCATGTTTCATGAGATAAAGTAGTGCTGCACCCCGTTTTGAAAAGATAAGTCGCTGCAATGATAAGTACAACTTTAGAAGAGGTGGCTGACTCTGATTACCCCCGAGAAAAATATAATATAATAATGTGTTCATATAGTAGCCTGCTCACAGCCAGATTGGAGTTTTATGTTTCATGAGATAAAGTAGTGCTGCACCCCGTTTTGAAAAGATAAGTCGCTGCAATGATAAGTCAAACTTTAGAAGAGGTGGCTGACTCTGATTACCCCCGAGAAAAATATAATATAATAATGTGTTCATAGAGTAGCCTGCTCACAGCCAGATTGGAGTTTCATGTTTCATGAGATAAAGTAGTGCTGCACCCCGTTTTGAAAAGATAAGTCGCTGCAATGATAAGTAAAACTTTAGAAGAGGTGGCTGACTCTGATTACCCCCCGAGAAAAATATAATATAATAATGTGTTCATATAGTAGCCTGCTCACAGTCAGATTGGAGTTTCATGTGAAAATTATGTAATATTTGGTTAACATGCCAGCATTAAAAAAAGGATGGTTGATTACTCAATTTATTGTTAGAACACAGGGGAGCTACTCGCGGTACGTGACACAAAAATGCAAACGTTAGCATGCTATCATTCTCACGTTCGCATGCTAACTTTTTTTGCCGATTTTGCCGCCCTACACCTCAGTCCTTCAACTTAGTACTTGACACATACTAACTGTTAGTATGTTAACGTTAGCATGATAGCATGCTAAAATTAGCATGTTAACTTTTTTTCCTGCTCATTTTGCCGCCCTACACGTCAGAGTCATATAACTTGGTATGTGGCACATGCTAACTATAAACATGCCAATGTTCGCATGCTATCATGCTAACATTCGCATGCAATTTTTTTTTTTTTTGCCAATTTTGCCGCCCTGCACCCCAGAGTCCTTTAACTTGTTACAAGATGAATGCTAACTGTTAGTATGTTAACATTAGCATGGTAGCTTGCTAACATTGGCATGCTAACTTCGATTTCGCTCATTTTGCCGCTCTACACCTCAGAGTCATATAACTTGGTGTTTGGCAAATGCTAACTATAACATGCCAACGTTAGCATGCTTTCACGCTAACATTCGAATGCTAACCTTTTTTTAGCCAATTTTGCCGCCCTACACCTCAGAGTCCTTTAACTTGGTACGTGACAAATGCTAACAGTTGAAATGTTAACGTTAGCATGGTAGCATGCCAACATTAGCGCGCTGACTTCAGAAGCCAATTTTTCAGCCGTACACCTCAGAGCCGTGCAACTCGGTACTTGAAGCATGCTAACTGTTACCATGCTAACATTAGCATGCTGGAGTCTATCAGAAAAGACAGTGAGGGGAAGTGCAGTAAAAAAATAAAAAATGATAATGTGTTAAATTCACAGATGTTTTATGAAAATGAGAATGCAAATCCTCTCTAAGCTTTAATTAGAAGGTTGTTTAAAACACACACACACACACATTCAGTCTAGTCTACCGTACAACTTTTAAAGTGTATTAAATGCTGCAATCATATTTAAAAACCTCATAATCTCTCCCTATAATTAGAATTGGATGCGTAATTGAGAGTGCGAGTCACAGGTCAAGGTGAGTGTTAATTCTAATGCTCGGCACAGCGACTGACCTTCCTCCTTTAGATTAATGAAAACAGCTCAAATACACTTTTATTATTTTTTAGTATCATTACCGTCGTTATTACGGCGCTCAAGACTTGGGAAACAAAATCTGCTTAAGGGATTTTTGTCCGTCACTTTTAGCCCACAGTAAAGAACACAAAAAGTCTGCTCTCAGTATTAGAAACATAGTTGTTGCTATGAAATGCTAATGAAATGTAGGATGAATGTAGAAATGGTCTAAATGTTGAAATCGTTTAAATTCTGAAATGGTTTGAAAGTTGGAATGGTTTGAAAGTTGAACAGTTTGAATTTCCAGGAAAAGCGGAATTTGGTTTGGAACTTGGGAAAGTGTTAGTTTGAATGTCCAGGATGAGCTGAATTGGTTGATGTTGGTATTGTTTAAATCGGTCAAGAAATGTTGGAAATAGGGTTAAAAAAAAAAAAAACAGGAATTCCTGGAAAAATAATAGTTTGAATGTCCAGGATGAGTTGAATGTGTAGAAGTTGGAATGGTTTGAATCGGTTAAAACTTTGAAGAATGTCCCATTGATTTCAATGGGAATTGCAGAAAAAATTGGGAATTTCGGGAAAAGCTGGAATTTTTTGGAAAATGGTAAAAAACTTGAATTGTCTGAATGAGTTGAAATGGTTGGTGTTGGAATCGTTTAAATCGGTCAAGAATTGTTGAAGTAGTAATGATTTTTTAATTGAGAAATTGTATTGTGGAATTCCTGGAATTTTGAGAAAACCGGGAATGAGTCTAGTTCCTGACTAAGAAAAAATTTTTGACAGTGGAACGGTTGAAATGGTATGAAAAAAGGAAAATGAATAATCAAACGAAAAAGGCTGGGAATAGGGTTAAAAAAAAAAACAAGAATTCCTGGAAATTTGTTGAATGTGGAAAAATGGTAGTTTGAATGATCAGGATGAGTTGAATGTGTTAAAGGTAGAATGATTTGAATCGGTAAAAAAATGTGGGAATTGTTGAACTTTGAAGAATGTCCCATTGATTTCAATGGGAATTTCAGAAAAAATTGTGAATTTCAGGAAAAGCGGGAATTTTTTTGAAAATGGTAAAAAAACAAATTGAATATTCTGAATGAGTTGAAATGGTTAGCGTTGAACATTTTTAAATCGGTCGAGAAATGTTGAAGTAGTAACATGTTGAATTGAGAAATGGTATTACGGAATTCCTGGAATTTCGGGAAAACCGGGAATTTTTCCAGTTAAAAAAACAACTTTATTTTTTGTACTGAGAAATGTTTTGACGGTGGAACGGTTGAAATGTGTTGAAAAATGTGGAAGGAGTGGTCGCTAGAAAAAAGGGTAGAAATAGGGCGTTGGAAAAGCAGGAATTCTGGAAAATCCTGGAATTTTTTTTAACTTGGAAAAATTATAGTTTGAATTTCCAGGATGGTGGAATGTGTTGAAGGTAGAACGGTTTGAATCGGTTGAAAAATATGGAAATAGTGAAAGTTTGAAAAAAGGCCAATTCATTTTAGGAGTACATACATACATTTTCTACCGCTTTTCAAACGAAAAAGGTTGGAAATAGGGTTAAAAAAAACAAAACAGGAATTCCTGGAAATTTGTTGAATGCGGAAAAATTATAGTTTAAATGTCCAGGATGAGTTGAATGTGTTGACGGTAGAATAGTTTGAATCGGTTGAAAAATGTGGGGATTGTTGAACTTTGAAGAATGTCCCATTGATTTCAATGGGAATTTCAGAAAAAATTGTGAATTTCGGGAAAAGCTGGAATTTTTTTGAAAATGTTTAAAAAAAAAAGAGGAATATTCTGAATGAGTTGAAATGGTTAGCGTTGACATTTTTTAAATCAGTCGAGAAATGTTGAAGTAGTAACATGTTGAATAGAAAAATGGTATTACGGAATTCCTGGAATATGGGGAAAACCGGGAATTTTTCCAGTTAAAAAAAAAGCTTTATTTGTTGTCCTGATTAAGAGAAATGTTTTGACGGTTGAACGGTTGAAATGCGTTGAGAAATGTGGAAGGAGTAGCCAGAAAAAAGGTTGGAAATAGGGCTTTGGAAAAGCAGGAATTCTGGAAAATCCTGGTGTTTTTTTTAACTTGGAAAAATGATAGTTTGAATTTCCAGAATGGTGGAATGTGTTGAAGGTGAAAGGGTTTGAATCGGTTGAAAAATGTGGAAATGGTGAAAGTTTGAAAAATGGCCAATTCATTTTAGGAGTAGTCAAACGAAAAAGGTTGGAGATAGGGTTAAAAAAAACAGGAATTCCTGAAAATTTGTTGAATGCGGAAAAATGATAGTTTGAATGTCCAGGATGAGTTGAATGTGTAGAAGTTGGAATGGTTTGAATCGGTTAAAAAATGTGGGAATTGTTGAACTTTGAAGAATGTCCCATTGATTTCAATGGGAATTTCAGAAAAAAATGGGAATTTCGGGAAAGCAGGAATTTTTTTGAAAATGGTAAAAAAAACAAACTTGAATTGTCAGAATGTGTTGAAATGGTTGGTGTTGGAATCGTTTCAATCGGTCAAGAATTGTTGAAGTCGTATTCATTTTTTAATTGAGAAATTGTATTATGGAATTCCTGGAATTTCGAGAAAACCGAGAATGACTAAGAACATTTTTTTGACTGTGGAACGGTTGAAATGGGATGAAAAAAGGAAAAGGAATAGTCAAACGAAAAAGGTTGGAAAAAGGGTTAAAAAAACAACCTGAATTCCTGGAAATTTGTTGAATGTGGAAAAATGGTAGTTTGAATGTCCAGGATGAGTTGAATGTGTTGAAGGTGGAAAGATTTAAATAGGTTGAAAAATGTGGGAATTGTTGAACTCTGAAGAATGTCCCATTGATTTAAGCGGGAATTTCAGAAAAAATTGGGAATTTCGGGAAAAGCGGGAATTTTTGGGAAAACGGTAAAAAACTTGAACGGTCTGAATGAGTTGAAATGGTTGGTGTTGAATTTTCAAATCGGTCGAGAAATGTTGAAGTAGTAAGATGTTGAGTTGAGAAATGGTATTACGGAATTCCTGGAATTTCGGGAATACCAGGAATTTTTACAGTTCAAGAAAACAACTTTTTTTGTGTCCTGATTAAGAGAAATGTTTTGACGGTTGAACGGTTGAAATGCGTTGAAAAATGTGGAAGGAGTAGCTACAAAAAAGGTTGGAAATAGGGCTTTGGAAAAGCAGGAATTCTGGAAAATCCTGGGATTTTTTTTTTAACTTGGAAAAATGATAGTTTGAATTTCCAGAATGGTGGAATGTGTTGAAGGTGAAACGTTTTGAATCGGTTGAAAAATGTGGAAATGGTGAAAGTTTGAAAAATGGCCGATTCATTTTAGGAGTAGTCAAACAAAAAAGGTTGGAGATAGGGTTAAAAAAACAGGAATTCCTGAAAATTTGTTGAATGCGGAAAAATGATAGTTTGAATGTCCAGGATGAGTTGAATGTGTAGAAGTTGGAATGGTTTGAATCGTTTGAAAAATGTGGGAATTGTTGAACTTTGAAGAATGTCCCATTGATTTCAATGGGAATTTCATAAAACATTGTGAATTTCGGGAAAAGCGGGAATTTTTTTGAAAATGGTAAAAAAAATAATTGAATATTCTGAATGAGTTGAAATGGTTGAAATGGTTAGCGTTGACATTTTTTAAATAGGTCTAGAAATGTTGAAGTAGTAACATGTTGAGTTAAGAAATGGTATTACGGAATTCCTGGAATTTGAGGAAAACCGGGAATTTTTCCAGTTCATTTTTCCTAATTAAGAGGAATGTTTTGACAGTGGGATGGTTGAAATGCGTTGCAAAATGTGGAAGGAGTATTCTCCAGAAAAAAGAGTGGAAATAGGGCGTTGGAAAAGCAGGAATTCTGGAAAATCCTGGAATTTTTTTTAAACTTGGAAAAATGATAGTTTGAGTTTCCAGGATGGTCGAATGTGTTGAAGGTAGAACGGTTTGAATCGGTTGAAAAATATGGAAATAGTGAGTTTGAAAAATGGCCAATTCATTTTAGGAGTACATACATACATACATTTTCTACCGCTTTTCAAATGAAAAAGGTTGGAAATAGGGTTAAAACAAACAAAACAGGAATTCATGGAAATTTGTTGAATGCGGAAAAATTATAGTTTGAATGTCCAGGATGAGTTGAATGTGTTGACGGTAGAATAGTTTGAATCGGTTGAAAAATGTGGGAATTGTTGAACTTTGAAGAATGTCCCATTGATTTCAATGGGAATTTCAGAAAAAATTGTGAATTTCGGGAAAAGCGGGAATTTTTTTGAAAATGTTTTTAAAAAAAAGAGGAATATTCTGAATGAGTTGAAATGGTTAGCGTTGACATTTTTTAAATCAGTCGAGAAATGTTGAAGTAGTAACATGTTGAATAGAAACATGGTATTACGGAATTCCTGGAATATGGGGAAAACCGGGAATTTTTCCAGTTAAAAAAAAAGCTTTATTTTTTGTCCTGATTAAGAGAAATGTTTTGACGGTTGAACGGTTGAAATGCGTTGAGAAATGTGGAAGGAGTAGCCAGAAAAAAGGTTGGAAATAGGGCTTTGGAAAAGCAGGAATTCTGGAAAATCCTGGTATTTTTTTTTATTTGGAAAAATGATAGTTTGAATTTCCAGAATGGTGGAATGTGTTGAAGGTGAAACGGTTTGAAACGGTTGAAAAATGTGGAAATGGTGAAAGTTTGAAAAATGGCCAATTCATTTTAGGAGTAGTCAAACGAAAAAGGTTGGAGATAGGGTTAAAAAAAAACAGGAATTCCTGAAAATTTGTTGAATGCGGAAAAATGATAGTTTGAATGTCCAGGATGAGTTGAATGTGTAGAAGTTGGAATGGTTTGAATTGGTTAAAAAATGTGGGAATTTGAACTTTGAAGAATGTCCCATTGATTTCAATGGGAATTTCAGAAAAAAATGGGAATTTCGGGAAAGCAGGAATTTTTTTGAAAATGGTAAAAAAACAACAACTTGAATTGTCAGAATGTGTTGAAATGGTTGGTGTTGGAATCGTTTCAATCGGTCAAGAATTGTTGAAGTCGTATTAATTTTTTAATTGAGAAATTGTATTATGGAATTCCTGGAATTTCGAGAAAACCGAGAATGACTAAGAACATTTTTTTGACTGTGGAACGGTTGAAATGGGATGAAAAAAGGAAAAGGAATAGTCAAACGAAAAAGGTTGGAAAAAGGGGTAAAAAAACAACCTGAATTCCTGGAAATTTGTTGAATGTGGAAAAATGGTAGTTTGAATTTCCAGGATAAGTTGAATGTGTTGAAGGTGGAAAGATTTAAATAGGTTGAAAAATGTGGGAATTGTTGAACTCTGAAGAATGTCCCATTGATTTAAGTGGGAATTTCAGAAAAAATTGGGAATTTCGGGAAAAGCGGGAATTTTTGGGAAAACGGTAAAAAACTTGAACGGTCTGAATGAGTTGAAATGGTTGGTGTTGAATTTTCAAATCGGTCGAGAAATGTTGAAGTAGTAAGGTGTTGAGTTGAGAAATGGTATTACGGAATTCCTGGAATTTCGGGAATACCAGGAATTTTTACAGTTCAAGAAAACAACTTTTTTTTGTGTCCTGATTAAGAGAAATGTTTTGACGGTTGAACGGTTGAAATGCGTTGAAAAATGTGGAAGGAGTAGCTAGAAAAAAGGTTGGAAATAGGGCTTTGGAAAAGCAGGAATTCTGGAAAATCCTGGGATTTTTTTTTTAACTTGGAAAAATGATAGTTTGAATTTCCAGAATGGTGGAATGTGTTGAAGGTGAAACGTTTTGAATCGGTTGAAAAATGTGGAAATGGTGAAAGTTTGAAAAATGGCCGATTCATTTTAGGAGTAGTCAAACAAAAAAAGTTGGAGATAGGGTTAAAAAAAACAGGAATTCCTGAAAATTTGTTGAATGCGGAAAAATGATAGTTTGAATGTCCAGGATGAGTTGAATGTGTAGAAGTTGGAATGGTTTGAATCGGTTAAAAAATGTGGGAATTGTTGAACTTTGAAGAATGTCCCATTGATTTCAATGGGAATTTCATAAAAAATTGTGAATTTCGGGAAAAGCGGGAATTTTTTTGAAAATGGTAAAAAAAATTATTGAATATTCTGAATGAGTTGAAATGGTTAGCGTTGACATTTTTTAAATCGGTCGAGATGTTGAGTTAAGAAATGGTATGACGGAATTCCTGGAATTTGAGGAAAACCGGGAATTTTTCCTAATTAAGAGGAATGTTTTGAAATGGTTGAAATGCGTTGCAAAATGTGGAAGGAGTATTCTCCAGAAAAAAGAGTGGAAATAGGGCGTTGGAAAAGCAGGAATTCTGGAAAATCCTGGAATTTTTTTTAACTTGGAAAAATGATAGTTTGAATTCCAGGATGGTGGAATGTGTTGAAGGTAGAACGGTTTGAAACGGTTGAAAAATATGGAAATAGTGAAAGTTTGAAAAATGGCCAATTCATTTTAGGAGTACATACATACATACATTTTCTACCGCTTTTCAAACGAAAAGGTTGGAAATAGGGTTAAAACAAACAAAACAGGAATTCCTGGAAATTTGTTGAATGCGTAAAAATTTATAGTTTGAATGTCCAGGATGAGTTGAATGTGTTGACGGTAGAATAGTTTGAATCGGTTGAAAATGTGGGAATTGTTGAACTTTGAAGAATGTCCCATTGATTTCAATGGGAATTTCAGAAAAAATTGTGAATTTCGGGAAAAGCAGGAATTTTTTGAAAATGGTAAAAAAATAAATTGAATATTCTGAATGAGTTGAAATGGTTAGCGTTGATATTTTTTAAATCGGTCGAGAATTGTTGAAGTAGTAACATGTTGAATTGAGAAATGGTATTACGGAATTCCTGGAATTTGAGGAAAACCGGGAATTTTTCCAGTTCAAAAACCATCTTTGTTATTTTCGTAATTAAGAGGAATATTTTGACGGTTGAAATGCGTTGAAAAATGTGGAAGGAGTATTCTCTAGAAAAAAGGGTGAACATTTCCAGGAAATCCTGGAATTTTTTTTTAACTTGGAAAAATGATAGTTTGAATTTTCAGAATTGTGGAATGTGTTGAAGGTAGAACGGTTTGAATAGGTTGAAAAATGTGGAAATGGTGAAAGTTTGAAAAATGGCCAATTCATTTTAGGAGTAGTCAAACAAAAAAGGTTGGACATAGGGTTAAAAAAAACAGGAATTCCTGAAATTTGTTTGATTGCAGAAAAATTATAGTTTGAATGTCCAGGATGAGTTGAATGTGTAGAAGTTGGAATGGTTTGAATCGGTTAAAACTTTGAAGAATGTCCCATTGATTTCAATGGGAATTCCAGAAAAAATGGGAATTTCAGGAAAAGCAGGAATTTTTTTGAAAATGGTAAAAAAAAACTTTAATTGTCTGAATGAGTTAAAATGGTTAGCGTTTACATTTTTTAAATCGGTCGAGAAATGTTGAAGTAGTAACATGTTGAATGAGAGATGGTATTACGGAATTCCTGGAATTTGGGGAAAACCGGGAATTTTTCCAGTTCAAAAAACAACTTCATTTTTTTGTCCTAATTAAGAGAACGTTTTGACGGTGGAATGGTTGAAATGCGTTGAAAAATGTGGAAGGCGTATTCTCCAGAATAAAGGGTGGAAATAGGGCAGGAATTCTGGAAAATCCTGGAAAAAAAATTTAACTTGGAAAAATTATCGTTTGAATTTCCAGAATGGTGAAATGTGTTGAAGGTAGAATGGTTTGAATCGGTTGCAAAACGCGGAAATTGTGGAAGTTTGAAAAATGGCCATTCCATTTTCAATGGGAAAAATGTCCCGGAAAACGTGGAATTCTGGAATCTGGGAAATTTTGAATTTGTCAAGGGAAAGCGAATCTCAGTTCTCAGTAAATTCACCAAAACGTCCCGGTGGAGTTATTGAGTCATTGGAGAGCTAGCTTCCGCAGCGAGTGGGTCCATGACGATGACTTCTGTTTTGTTTGATCAGCCGTTTTACTGCCCTGTTACAGACGCCGTTTGGAAACAATTAAGGTATGTAAACATTTACAGAATATATTCCGGTACGGCTAACTTATGGAAAAATATATTTTCCCCCTAAATTTTTAGTGGGTGTGGCTAATATACCGGTGGAAAATATGTTATTTGCGTTATGACCGTCAGAGAGGAAAATGCCATTAATTATCCGCACCATTTTATAAGCCGCAGGGTTCAAAGCGTAGGGGGGGAAATAAAAAAGCTTTGCTTCCCCCCTTCCATTTTGTGACATGGTGAAACGTGATCACGTTTGATAAAAGTTAGTTTGAAAGAAAGAA
The DNA here is from genome assembly GCF_033978785.1 of Entelurus aequoreus. Lineage (NCBI taxonomy): Eukaryota > Metazoa > Chordata > Actinopteri > Syngnathiformes > Syngnathidae > Entelurus > Entelurus aequoreus. The sequence goes on along the minus strand of NC_084732.1, from coordinate 2,039,605 downwards.
ATATAGTTTCGGGTGTAATATTTCATTAACTGTACAGCTGTGAAGCTATCAAGTGATCACTCCACCAGGGTCAAGATGGCGGCGTGATCCCGTGAAGAGGCGAGGAGCGCCGACGAGACACTCAGCGGCCATTAGCGCCACCTTGTTGAGGCCCACTTGGTGCTCATGTCCAGGTCCCCCCGCGGGGTCACCTGTGCCAGATCTTCACCCTCAACGAGGACGTTTGACTGTAATACCGAGGCCTACTACGCTACTGTGTTTGAATGCTGGAGTGTTTCCTGAGGTGGTGCTTGGTGAACAATGTTGGACAAGCACTGTACTACATTACCCAGAAGGCCTTGCACCGTAGACAGGAACAGGAAGTAGTACAATTGCAGGTGTACCTAATGACGTGGCCCAAAATACTTCATGCAGTCTGGCGTGCTAGCAGGTTAACATTAGCATGCTAAAAAAATGTTTTCGCTCATTTTTCCGCCTACACCTCAGAGTCATATAACTTGGTATGTGACACATGCTAACTATAAACATAACAACGTTAGCATGCTATCATGCTAACATTGGCATGCTAATTTTTTTTAGGCAATTTTGCCGCCCAACACCTCAGAGTCCTTTAACTTTGTACGTGACAAATGCTAACTGTTACTATGTTAACATTAGCATGGTAGCATGCTAACTTTTTTTTCACTCATTTTGCCGCCCTACACCTCATAGTCATACAACTTGGTATGTGTCACATGCTAACTATAAACATGCCGAAATTAGCATGCTATCATGCTATCATGCTAATGTTCGCATGCTAACTTTTTTTTAGGCAATTTTGACGCCCCACACCTCAGAGTCATTTAACTTGGTAAGTGACGAATGCTAACTGTTAGTATGTTAACGTTAGCAAGTTAGCATGCTAATATTAGCATGCTAACTTTTTTTCTGCTCATTTTGCCGCCCTACACCTCAGAGTCATACAACTTGGTATGTGTCACATGCTAACTATAAACATGCCGACGTTAGCATGCTAGCATGCTATCTTGCTAACGTTCACATGCTAACTTTTTTTAGGCAAATTGCCGCCTCACACCTCAGAGTCCTTTAACTTTGTACGTGACAAATGCTAACTGTTAGTATGTTAACGTTAGCATGGTAACTTTTTTTCACTAATGTTGCCGCCCTACACCTCAGAGTCATTTCACTTGGTATGTGTCACATGCTAACTATAAACATGCCGACGTTAGCATGCTAGCATGCTATCATGCTAACTTTTTTAGGCAATTTTGCCGCCCCACACCTCAGAGTCCTTCAACTTTGTACGTGACAAATGCTAACTGTTAGTATGTTAACGTTAGCATTGTTGCATGCTAAAATTAGCATGCTAACTTTTTTTCAGGCTCATTTTGCCGCCCTACACTTCAGAGTCCTTTAACTTGGTACGTGACAAATGCTAACTATTAGTATGTTAACGTTAGCATGGTAGCATGCTAAAAGTAGCATTTTAAAATGTTTTCACTGATTTTGCCGCCCTACACCTCAGAGTCCTACACTTAGTACGGTATGTGGCACATGCTAACTATAATCATCCAACGTTAGCATGCTATCATGCTAACATTCGCATGTTAACTTTTTTTTTAGGCAATTTTCCGCCCCACACCTCAGAGTCCTTTGTATTGGTACGTGACAAATGCTAAATGTTAGTATTTTAACGTTAGCATGGTAGCATGCTAACTTTTTTCCCCCACTCATTTTGCCACCCTACACCTCAGAGTCATATAACTTGGTATGTGTCACATGCTAACTATAAACATGCCGACGTTTGCATGCTATCATGCAGAGTTTTTAGGCAATTCTGCCACCTCACACCTCAGATTCCTTTAACTTGGCACGTGACAAATGCTAACTGTTAGCATGTTAACGTTAGCGTGTAGCGCATGCTAACTTTTTTTGCTCATTTTGCCGCCCTACACCTCAGAATCCTTTAACTTGGTACGTGACAAATGCTAACTGTTAGTATGTTAACGTTAGCATATTAGCATGCTAACTTTTTTTCCGCTCATTTTGCCGCCCTACACCGCAGAGTCATATAACTTGGTATATGTCACACGCTAACATAAACATGCCGGTTCACATGCTAACTTTTTTTTAGGCAAATTTTGCCGCTCCACACCTCAGAATCCTTAAACTTTGTACGTGACAAATGCTAACTGTTAGTATGTTAACTTTAGCATGGTAGCATGCTATCATTACCACGCTAACTTTTTTCGCTCATTTTGTCACCCTGCACCTCAGAGTCATACAACTTGGTATGTGTCACATGCTAACTATAAACATGCAAACGTTAACATGCTATCATGCTAACGTTCGCATGCTAACTTTTTTTAGACCTCAGAGTCCTTTAACTTTGTACGTGACAAATGCTAACTGTTAGTATGTTAACGTTAGCATGGTAACTTTTTTCACTAATTTTGCTGCCCTACACCTCAGAGTCATACAACTTGGTATGTGTCACATGCTAACTATAAACATGCCGACGTTAGCATGCTAGCATGCTAGCATGCTAACTTTTTTAGGCAATTGTTGCGGCTCCACACCTCAGAGTCCTTTAACTGGTATTTGACGAATGCTAACTGTTAGTATGTTAATGTTAGCATTGTTGCATGCTAACATTAGCATGCTAACTTTTTTTTAACGCAAATTTTTGCCGCCCTACAACCTCAGAGTCATACAACTTGGTACGTGTCACATTCCAACATTCCTCCCATTGATCTGAAGGCAGCGGCATTTCATCCCCCCGCCGTGCCCCCCCCCCACCCCCCAGCTGGTGCGCGGTGAGATAAACGCTCGCCAGGTGGCCAAAGTTGTGGCCAAAAAGTTGGAGATGAAGGAAGTTTAAGCTGTGGAGGCCTTCCCCTCAAGGCAAGCTGGCCCGCCATCTGTGCCCGCGCCATCGCCATCGCCATCGCCATCGCCATCATCACCCCTGGAAGAACGGGAGCGGGTTCCATCAAGAAAGACCTGGGTCTACAGGACCAGGCTGGTCCCGTTCCAGGAGGTCCTCACACCTGAGTCCTCGAGTGCAGCAGAAAGATCTCGGGCGTTGTTGATTTTTTTTGTTGCTCTCCGGGGAAAATGTGCCAGAGCTTAAAGATCCAAGCCAACACATGAACTTTCAATCAGGGATTAGCCGGCTTTTCCGACGCGGATCTTCTTTTGTCAATTTGGCCGGCGTCGCCTGTGTCGCTGGCACCGCCAACGTAAATAGAGTATGATCCCTGGGCCGAAGGGATTGCCTCGCTTATTTCAAAGAAAGCCGTCCAATCGCAGGCGGCTCAGCTCCTCGTCTTTACCGAGAGGTTCTCCTCGTCGGACCACCGAAAAAGTGGCCAGAAGCGGGGTTTTGGGAAAAAGGAGGGAAGGCCGTAAATGTTGCGTCCGCCGCGGCCGGACGGAGATGCTAATCCGAGCTTACCGCGCTGGCGCCGCTGATAAGGGAGGCGACATGTGGCCGAGGGCCACCGCCCGAGTTGGACGCCGTCGCGTCCGGATACGGAACGGGCGCGGCGAGCCAGGAACGGGAGAGCAAAGTTGAATGGCGAGGAGGCGACGAGGGCGGGATATGCCACCCAGCTGGGCGCCATGTTTGTTCCTT
>NC_084732.1:2003468-2030968 GCF_033978785.1 Entelurus aequoreus | reverse complement strand
TGTCTCACCTATCTTCAGCGTGTGAAATGTACATCCTCCAGCGGGATGAAACGGATCTTTCCATGTGTCTTTTTACACTTTGCGCTGTAAATTAAAAGAAGAAGGGTGAGGGGGGCGGGGGTGCATTGTGAGCTTTTGTCACATCTTTTTCTTGTTTGTTTGGCAGCAAATGAGATTGTTCTCCTCCACTAAGAAAGCAAATGTTCCGGCCCACAGCCCCCAGGAATGACGACGCGTGAGGAATCTGAGCGTAATGAAAATCACGCTCAAATGCATCCCAGATATTTTTTTTTTTTTTTTTTTTTCAAAATTATTATCATCTTAGCGGCACGTTGCTCACGTGCCGCGTGAAGAAATGCATCATACTGTAATTATTGGAGGGACGACAAGAGGAACAATTATTATTGTTATTATTATTGTGCAGGACTCACTGGTAAGGGTTCGGGGGGAAATGATCGTGGGCAATTCTGAATCGGCGTGCAAATATCGATTATTTGAGTATGCGTTTAAATAAAGTAATAGCGACTGTTCTAAAAGGTGGAAGGAGAGTGGACACGCGAAGAAAAACACGGCGGAAGGAGACGAGAAGCCGCTAAGATAGCTTGAACAGAAGTCTAACTGGAACCGCCTAACAGCTAAGAAGAGGAAATTAGCAAATAGATTAATAAATTAAACGAGAGAATAATCTCCAACAATTGGTGCCTGAAAATCTGAAAACTATTTTATTTTTCAAAATTGATTCGTAAATATAAATATATATATATATATATATATATATATATATATATATATATATATATATATATATATATATATATATATATATATATATATATATATATATATATATATATATATATATACTGTATATATATATATATATATATATATATATATATATATATATATATATATAAAACAAAACAAAAAAAAAATATGTATATATATATATATATATATATATATATATATATATATATATATATATATATATATATATATATATATATATGTGAATACATTTAAAAAAAAATCGGGGGTGGGGGGCGTGGTTGGGGGCGTGGTTAAGAGGAGAGTATATTTACAGCTAGAATTCACCAACTCAAGTATTTCATATACATATATATATATATATATATATATAGATAGATAGATAGATAGATAGATAGATCGATAGATAGATAGATAGATAGATAGATAGATAGATAGATAGATAGATAGATGGATAGATAGATAGATAGATAGATAGATAGATAGATAGATAGATAGATAGATAGATAGATAGATAGATAGATAGATAGATAGATAGATAGTACTTTATTGATTCCTTCAGGAGAGTTCCCTCAGGAAAATGTTATATATATATATATATATATATATATATATATATATATATATATATATATATATATATATATATATATGAAATACTTGACTTTCAGTGAATTCTAGCTATATATATATATATATATATATATATATATATATATATATATATATATATATATATATATATATATATATATATATATATATATATATATATGAAATACTTGACTTTCAGTGAATTCTAGCTATATATATATATATATATATATATATATATGAAATACTTGACTTTCAGTGAATTCTAGCTATATGTATATATATATATATATATATATATATATATATATATATATATATATATATATATATATATATAATATATATATATATATATATATATATATATATATATATATATATATATATATGTATATATATATATATATATATATATATATATATATATATATATATATATATATATATATATATATTTTATTATACATATAAATAGAATAAATACTTGAATTTCAGTGTTCCGGAGGCTATCCAGTAGATGGCAGCATTGTCCTGTTTAACTTCTCTGTTCATGACTGAGTATATCATTTCGGCCACCGTGTTTAATGGAGAAGTCCGTTCTACAAAATGTACAGGCAACATCCATACCCCTTCCCCTTCGAACTGTCCTGGATGAACTGAAATTCTTGTTTCCATTCGTTTTGGAACTTGCAAGCGTATTTCTTCATCTTGCTCGTCGACGGCGTCGCCATGTCTGTAACCTCCTCGTTCTTCTGCGTCGTCTCCTTGTTCTGTGCGCAGTTGTGCACTCTACTCTCTAAAAGCCCTAGATGTTATGATGTCATTGGGCAGGCAAGCTGTTTACATTGTGGGAAAGCGGACGTGAGAACAGGCTGTCCCCACTCAGGTCCGCATTGAGCTGGAGGGGGCGTGGCCTCCAGCTCCGGCTGAATACCGGGAGTTTGTCGGGAGAACATTTCTGCCGGGAGGTTATCGGGAGAGGCGCTGAATACAGGGAGTCTCCCGGTAAAAACGGGAGGGTTGGCAAGTATGCTCTTGCGGGACGCTACAATATACACACCCCGCTACCCCTACCCCCCAAAAACCCCGCCCCCCTTAACCCCGCCCACCTCAACCTCCTCATGCTCTCTCAGGGAGAGCATGTCCCAAATTCCAAGCTGCTGTTTTGAGGCATGTTAAAAAAAAATAATGCACTTTGTGACTTCAATAATAAATATGGCAGTGCCATGTTGGCATTTTTTTTCCATAACTTGAGTTAATTTATTTTGGAAAACCTTGTTACATTGTTTAATGCATCCAGCGGGGGCATCACAACAAAATTAGGCATAATAATGTGTTAATTCCCCGACTGTATATATCGGTATCGGTTGATATCGGAATCGGTAATTAAGAGTTGGACAATATCGGAATATCTGATATCGGCAAAAAAGCCATTATCAGACATCTCTAGTTTTAAGTGTACAAATACGTTGAGCAGTGTATCATCAATGCAAAATAATGCTAATTATTAGCCATTGCGCTTGTTAAATTAGCATATTACTGTTAATTAAAAAAAAAAAAAAAAGTTTATTATGTTGCTCATATCGTATTGTTTTTATTGTTTTTATCTGTCGCTCAAATGTCAAAAAGAAAAATGCTGATATTAAACGTAAAAACAGGACTACTGCTATGCTAACGAGCCATTATCGAAACATCTCTAGAAATGACCAAATTTCAACGGTGGAATCAACATCCGAACCTGACGTTGATTAAACGTCGTCAAAAAGCACGCCTTTTCAACGTCATGCTTGACTTGCTCTAAGTCACGATCTAATTCAAAAAAAGTTCTCAACGTTGTTTTCATGTCTTGTGCCTGCTGGGTGGTGGTGGTGTACCTAAAGAAATGTCCCGTGAGGCGTGTCGCGTATTAGCTTCGGAAACGGCGAAATGTTCGGTTTCATTTTCTTGCATGGCACACACACACACACACACACACACACACACACACACACACACACACACACACACACACACACACACACACACACACACACACACACACACACACACACACACACACACACACACACACACACACACACACGCATGAGTGCTGAGCATCACTTCCTTAAAGTGTCCATGAATCAAGCGGAGGTAAAAAGGAGGGCAGGCAGGCAGGCAGGCAGGCAGGCAGGCAGGGAGCGAGCGAGCTTCACGTGTTGTGATGTGTGTGATATTTACACAGGAATATGTCATTAATGGCGCGGCAGAAACTATTAAAGCAGCACAATGCTAACGCCGACAACCTTGAGACTGTGATTAAAGGCCTTTGTCGCCTCTTAAAGGCGTTAAGGAAAAAAAAACAAAAAGACTGATGGATTCGGCGGCGGCGGCTATAATTCAGCTGTCATCTTCCATGGCGCCGACTGACTGTCACATTTACATATTTTATATATACACGCCAAAAACAGTCAGCGTGCTCGCTCTTTGTCCTTCAACGCTAACAATTTGAGCTTTTTTATTTCTGCTTTAATGGCGGCCCACGTCACGACCCCACCACCCCCCCGCCCCCCCGCCCCCGTGACCTTGCAGGTCATGTGCTGTATTGACTTCTATCAATATGCAAATGGGCTCGCAAACGTCTTTTATTGACTTTTTTTTTTTTTTTTTTACAACTGGAAATGTCGCTCAAATCATGTTTTCCTCTGCTGACAGAAATGACATTTGTACTTGACTGAGCACATCCATCCGCACACAGCAATCGATTTACAACCAAATCGTGATCCTAAATCGATTCACAATTGTCAAAAAAACCTATTAAAAAAAAAGAAAATAATTTTTTTTTAAAAGGTGTTTTTAAGTCATCTCCATGGAACAAGAATTTTTATTTTTTTTACCTATAATCTGTTTTATTTCAATTTGAAATAATAAAATAAAAAAAATTAAAAATGTAAAACATTGATTTATTACTTACTACACACAAAAATGGATTCATATCCGAATCGCGAATCTTATTTTTTTGAATTATTTTTTAAAATCGATACTATACTACTATATATTTTTTTGGTTTTAATTGTATTGAATTTAATTTAATTTATTTTATTTTGTATTAATTTTTTTTAAATATTGTTTTATTTTAATAAGAATCAATCTTTAAAAATAAAATTTAAGGCTATCCCCATGTAGCCAGAAGGAAAGTTTTAACCTGTGACCTGTTTTATGTATATTTAAAATGGCATTATAATAATGATAATAATAATTTTTAATATTATTATTAGGTGTGCACAAAAATTAGCTTCACGTCCAAATCGTGATTCTTATTTTTACCAATTCTAAATAGATCAATAATTTTCAAAAGTCAATTTTAGAAAAAAATTTAATAAAATTTAATTATTATTTTTTTTAATAAGTATAAATTTTTACAAATACGATTTAATTTAAATTTAATAAATAAAGTAAAACATATTTTTTATTTATCCTTTTTTTATTTTTATTTTTAAATAATCCATTTTTACAGATCTGTATTTGGGTCATCCCCATGCAACCAGAAAACATTTTTTATTTTATCCTATAACCTGTTTTATTTAAATTTAAAATAAAATTAAAAAAAATAGATGTGTACAATTTTTAGGGGTGCACATAAAAATCGATTCACATCCAAATTGTGATTCTTATTCATCTCATTTCTAGATGGATTCATAATTTTCAAAAATATATTTTAGAAAAAAAAAATGTTTAAACATTTTTTTTGTTGGATTCATTTGTATAAAAATGATTTTCTTTAAATTTAAATCTAAATAATAAAAAAAACAATATATATTGTTTCATTATTAGGTGTGCACCCCCAAAAAAGAGATTTACATACCAATCGCGATTCTTATTCTAAATAGATTCATAGTTTTCAAAAATTGTTGAAAAAACGCCAAAATCATTTATTTCTCTTTATTATTTTTTTCAACAAAATAATCAATTTTCAAAAATATGTTTTAAGGCCATCTCCATGCAACCAGAATGAGCCTTTTTAACCAGTAACCTGTTTTATTTAAAATTAAAATTTCCAATTTTGAAATTCAAATTAAAAGTTACTAATTTGTTATTGTTATTTTCCATTACACAAGAAAATAGATTCACATTTGACTCGTTATTCCTCTTCATCCCGATTCTAAATAGATTTCTAATTTTCAAAAATCCAAAAAAATTAAACAAAATAGGAAACCATTTTTAAATAGGAAACCATTTTTAAAATGATGTTTTATGAAGGAGATGTTTGAACCTGTTACCTGTTTTAGTCGAAAATAAAAACAATTAATTTAAAATGTTTTTATTAGAGCTGCACAAACATTTATTTACATCCAAATAGAGATTCTTATACACCGTGACTTATAATTAAAAAAACATATATTAAAAAAACATAAATTAAAGAAAAATATATTGATTTTTAAATTTCATTTATTAGATTTTTTTTTTTTTTTTTTAAGTTTCAAAATAATTATTATACCAAATAAAACATTGTGAGAATCGGTTCGAATCGAAAATCGTGTAAAAGCAAGAATCGTCACCCCAGGAAATGGAATTGGTTCGAATCGTTAGGTGCCCTAAGATTAACAGCCCTAATCGGGAAAAAAAAATAAAATAAAATAAAATAAAATAAAATAAAAAAATAACAGCCCTAATCGATAGTACCGATACCAAGGGTAGTATCGTAACAGATTGATACCAGTGGGATGAAATTGATATTTTCAGTTTTCTTTAGTATGTATTTGTTCAAATATCTGTGTTATTTTATTTTTATTTTTATTTTTTTACCAAAGTGGAGGAGACAATTTTGCTTTTGTAGTATTATTTTGTTAATACGGTTTGTATATTGTCATATTTATATATTGATACAACAGTCATGTTTTGACGACTCTAATATGTGCTATTTTTTCTGATCACTTTAGATGCAGCCCTGCGAACAAACCCAATTAAGAGCGCCGAAGCGGCACTAACTGCAAGCGTGCGCTGCAATGATCCAGTTGCAGGAAAATGCATATTGCAAGAATTTGTTTTCATACACTGTAGGAGATTAGGGATGGGCATCGTTTACATTTGAACCAATATGATACCTGGAAAATGATACCGGTACTTAACAGTATCAATTTTCGGTACTTTTGTGTGTGTTAATAAATATTAATTGTTGTTAATAGTAAAATCAACATTTTTTATTGCTACTTTTTAAAAAAACGAGCTGATTATGATCTCTGGAAAAAACGGCGCCATCACGTCATTTATCGCCTCGCCGTCTTTCCAGCGGGGTCATATTCTCCGTGTGAATGATGAAAGTTGAGGCTTGTGTTCATGTTTCCTGATGTCGTTTTGTCGTGGTTCCGTCACTGCCTGCAGACATCACACACACACACACACACACACACACACACACACACACACACACACACACACACACACACACACACACACACACACACACACACACACACACACACACGCACTCATCTAATTAAAGTCCCCCCATTGGCCCCACGTGAAGGGGGAAAAAAATGGATGTATTCTATATAATTATCAGGCCATGCATTATTTAATATGGAGGACGAGGGAATGAATAGACTGCACTCCTCTTGTCCTGTTTGGAGACTTCTAGTGAAGGCGAGGCCACACCTTCTCCACTGAGGGCCACAAACTGACAAATCAAAGAATGTGGGGGCCGTTTTGTTGGTTTTCAACTTGAAAACCAGTACAATATAGAACTAGAAAACTGCAATTCGGGCAGAAATGTAATGTGGATGCTGAAAAGCTAAAGCCAAACTGTAATGCTAACAGTTAGCACACAGGCTATACAGTGTCAAATAACAAAAAAATATGAGAAGAATGAGCTAAAAAAAAAAGGTATCACGCTAACACTACTATGCTAACTTTAGCATTAGTTCAATAGCAAAATGTAAACCTGCTAAATTAGGTTTAAAAAAAAGCTTGCAAGCTAATGTTAGCATGCTAAAATGCTAACTGTAACATGCGTCAAGTGCCAAAATATATTATTCTGAGGTGGATACCTGAAAAAATGTGTTTAAATTGCTATCATGCTAACGTTAGCATGCATCAAGTACCAAAATATGACTAAGGTGTATACCTATAAAACTAGCTGAAAAAAATGTTAGACTGCTAACAGGTGTCATTCGTCAAGTAACAAAAATATTTGACGGTGAGTTGTATATCTGAAAAATTTGCAAAAAAAGCTAGAGTGCTGACGATAGCATGCATCAAGTACCAAAATATGACTAAGGTGTATATCTACAAAACTAGCTGAAAAAAATGCTAGCATGCTGACAGGTATCATTCGTCATGTAACAAAAATATTTGACGGCGAGTTGTATATCTGAAAAATTTGCAAAAAAAGCTAGAGTGCTGACGATAGCATGCATCAAGTACCAAAATATGACTATGGTGTATACTTATAAAACTAGCTGAAAAAAATGTTAGCCTGTATAACAGGTGTCATTCGTCAAGTAACAAAAATATTTGACGGCAAGTTGTATATCTGAAAAATTAGCAAAAAAAGCTAGAGTGCTGACGATAGCATGCATCAAGTACCGAAATATGACAAAGGTGTATATCTACAAAACTAGCTGAAAAAAATCCTAGCATGCTGACAGGTATCATTCGTCAAGTAACAAAAATATTTGACGGCGAGTTGTATATCTGAAAAATTTGCAAAAAAAGCTAGAGTGCTGACGATAGCATGCATCAAGTATTAAAATATGACTAAGGTGTATACCTATAAAACTAGCTGAAAAGAATGCTAGCATGCTAAAAAGTATCATTCGTCAAATAACAAAATATTTGGCGCTGAGTTGTATATCTGAAAAATTAGCAAAAAAAGCTAGAGTGCTGACGATAGCATGCATCGAGTATTAAAATATGACTAAGGTGTATACCTATAAAACTAGCTGAAAAAAATGTTAGCCTGCATAACAGGTGTCATTCGTCAAGTAACAAAAATATTTGACGGCAAGTTGTATATCTGAAAAATTAGCAAAAAAAGCTAGAGTGCTGACGATAGCATGCATCAAGTACCGAAATATGACTAAGGTGTATATCTACAAAACTAGCTGAAAAAAATGTTAGCCTGCATAACAGGTGTTATTCGTCAAGTAACAAAAATATTTGACGGTGAGTTGTATATCTGAAAAATTAGCAAAAAAGCTAAAGTGCTGACGATAGCATGCATCAAGTACCGAAATATGACTAAGGTGTATATCTACAAAACTAGCTGAAAAAAATGTTAGCCTGCATAACAGGTGTTATTCGTCAAGTAACAAAAATATTTGACGGTGAGTTGTATATCTGAAAAATTAGCAAAAAAGCTAAAGTGCTGACGATAGCATGCATCAAGTATTAAAATACGACTATGGTGTATACCTAAAAAACTAGCTGAAAAAAATGTTAGCCTGCATAACAGGTGTCATTCGTCAAGGAACAAAAATATTTGACGGCGAGTTGTATATCTGAAAAATTTGCAAAAAAAGCTAGAGTGCTGACGATAGCATGCATCAAGTACCAAAATATGACTAAGGTGTATACTTATAAAACTAGCTGAAAAAAATGTTAGCATGCCGACAGGTATCATTCGTCAAGTAACAAAAATATTTGACGGCGAGTTGTATATCTGAAAAATTTGCAAAAAAAGCTAGAGTGCTGACGATAGCATGCATCAAGTATTAAAATATGACTAAGGTGTATACCTATAAAACTAGCTGAAAAGAATGCTAGCATGCTAAAAAGTATCATTCGTCAAATAACAAAAATATTTGACGGCAAGTTGTCTATCTGAAAAATTAGCAAAAAAAGCTAGAGTGCTGACGATAGCATGCATCAAGTACCAAAATATGACAAAGGTGTATATCTACAAAACTAGCTGAAAAAAATCCTAGCATGCTGACAGGTATCATTCGTCAAGTAACAAAAATATTTGACGACGAGTTGTATATCTGAAAAATTTGCAAAAAAAGCTAGAGTGCTGACGATAGCATGCATCAAGTATTAAAATATGACTAAGGTGTATACCTATAAAACTAGCTGAAAAAAATGTTAGCCTGCATAACAGGTGTCATTCGTCAAGTAACAAAAATATTTGACGGCGAGTTGTATATCTGAAAAATTTGAAAAAAAAGCTAGAGTGCTGACGATAGCATGCATCAAGTACCGAAATATGACTAAGGTGTATATCTACAAAACTAGCTGAAAAAAATGCTAGCATGCTGACAGGTATCATTCGTCATGTAACAAAAATATTTGACGGCGAGTTGTATATCTGAAAAATTAGCAAAAAAAGCTAGAGTGCTGACGATAGCATGCATCAAGTACCGAAATATGACTAAGGTGTATACCTATAAAACTAGTTGAAAAAAATGTTAGCCTGCATAACAGGTGTCATTCGTCAAGTAACAAAAATATTTGACGGCGAGTTGTATATCTGAAAAATTAGCAAAAAAAGCTAGAGTGTTGACGATAGCATGCATCAAGTACCGAAATATGACTAAGGTGTACATCTACAAAACTAGCTGAAAAAAATGCTAGCATGCTGACAGGTATCATTCGTCAAGTAACAAAAATATTTGACGGCGAGTTGTATATCTGAAAAATTAGCAAAAAAAGCTAGAGTGCTGATGATAGCATGCATCAAGTATTAAAATATGACTAAGGTGTATACCTATTAAACTAGCTGAAAAAAATGTTAGCCTGCATAACAGGTGTCATTCGTCAAGTAACAAAAATATTTGACGGCAAGTTGTATATCTGAAAAATTAGCAAAAAAAGCTAGAGTGCTGACGATAGCATGCATCAAGTACCGAAATATGACTAAGGTGTATATCTACAAAACTAGCTGAAAAAATCCTAGCATGCTGACAGGTATCATTCGTCAAGTAACAAAAATATTTGACGGCGAGTTGTATATCTGAAAAATTTGCAAAAAAAGCTAGAGTGTTGACGATAGCATGCATCAAGTATTAAAATATGACTAAGGTGTATACTTATAAAACTAGCTGAAAAAAATCCTAGTATGCTGACAGGTATCATTCGTCAAGTAACAAAAATATTTGACGGCGAGTTGTATATCTGAAAAATTTGCAAAAAAAGCTAGAGTGCTGACGATAGCATGCATCAAGTACCAAAATATGACTAAGGTGTATACCTATAAAACTAGCTGAAAAAAATGTTAGCCTGCATAACAAGTATCATTCGTCAAGTAACAAAAATATTTGACGGCGAGTTGTCTATCTGAAAAATTAGCCAAAAAAGCTAGAGTGCTGACGATAGCATGCATCAAGTATTAAAATATGACTAAGGTGTATACCTATAAAACTAGCTGAAAAGAATGCTAGCATGCTAAAAAGTATCATTCGTCAAATAACAAAATATTTGGCGCTGAGTTGTATATCTGAAAAATTTGCAAAAAAAAGCTAGAGTGCTGACGATAGCATGCATCAAGTATTAAAATATGACTAAGGTGTATACCTATAAAACTAGCTGAAAAGAATGCTAGCATGCTAAAAAGTATCATTCGTCAAATAACAAAATATTTGGCGCTGAGTTGTATATCTGAAAAATTTGCAAAAAAAGCTAGAGTGCTGACGATAGCATGCATCAAGTACCAAAATATGACTAAGGTGTATATCTACAAAACTAGCTGAAAAAAATGTTAGCCTGCATAACAGGTGTCATTCGTCAAGTAACAAAAATATTTGACGGCGAGTTGTATATCTGAAAAATTAGCAAAAAAAGCTAAAGTGCTGACGATAGCATGCATCAAGTACCGAAATATGACTAAGGTGTATATCTACAAAACTAGCTGAAAAAAATGCTAGCATGCTGACAGGTATCATTCGTCAAGTAACAAAAATATTTGACGGCGAGTTGTATATCTGAAAAATTAGCAAAAAAAGCTAGAGTGCTGACGATAGCATGCATCAAGTATTAAAATATGACTAAGGTGTATACCTATAAAACTAGCTGAAAAGAATGCTAGCATGCTAAAAAGTATCATTCGTCAAATAACAAAATATTTGGCGCTGAGTTGTATATCTGAAAGATTTGCAAAAAAAGCTAGAGTGCTGACGATAGCATGCATCAAGTACCAAAATATGACTAAGGTGTATACCTATAAAACTAGCTGAAAAAAATGTTAGCCTGTATAACAGGTGTCATTCGTCAAGTAACAAAAATATTTGACGGCAAGTTGTATATCTGAAAAATTAGCAAAAAAAGCTAGAGTGTTGACGATAGCATGCATCAAGTACCGAAATATGACTAAGGTGTATATTTACAAAACTAGCTGAAAAAAATGCTAGCATGCTGACAGGTATCATTCGTCAAGTAACAAAAATATTTGACGGCGAGTTGTATATCTGAAAAATTAGCAAAAAAAGCTAGAGTGCTGACGATAGCATGCATCAAGTACCAAAATATGACTAAGGTGTATATCTATAAAACTAGCTCAAAAAAATGTTAGCCTGCATAACAGGTGTCATTCGTCAAGTAACAAAAATAGTTGACGGCGAGTTGTATATCTGAAAAATTAGCAAAAAAAGCTAGAGTGCTGACGATAGCATGCATCAAGTACCAAAATATGACTAAGGTGTATATCTACAAAACTAGCTGAAAAAAATCCTAGCATGCTGACAGGTATCATTCGTCAAGTAACAAAAATATTTGACGGCGAGTTGTATATCTGAAAAATTAGCAAAAAAAGCTAGAGTGCTGACGATAGCATGCATAGAGTATTAAAATATGACTAAAACTAGCTGAAAAAAATGCTAGCATGCTAAAAAGTATCATTCGTCAAATAACAAAATATTTGGCGCTGAGTTGTATAGCTGCAAAATTAGCAAAAAAGCTAGCTGAAAAAAAGCTAGCATGCTAAAGGGTGTCATTCGTCAAGTAACAAAATATTTGACGCTGAGTTGTACACCTGCAAAATTTGCAACAAAAAAAAGCTAGCGTGCTAACGTTAGCATGCATCAAGTACTAAAATATGACTATGGTTACATCTTGTTACATTATCGCATTTCTGAGTCTCATTTGCAAATATTACATTAAGTTGCAATTACAGTTGCAAGCCCAAGATGTTAGATGGCAGTAGTGTATAGTTAGTTTTTGTTGCACCCCTAAAAAGTGTTAGTACTGTAAGTTATGTTTGATTGTAACGTGGATCGTAGTTGTAGTTTTCATGAACAAACTTGGAAGTGTAAAAATCGCCATGTAAAATTGCTAATGCTAATCAGTAGCATGTCAATGCGAACAAACCCACTTAAGAGCGCCAAAGCGGCACTAACCGCAAGCGTGCGCTGCATTGATCCAGACGCAAGAAAATGCATATTGCAAGAAGTTGTTTGCATACACTGTAGGAGATTAGGGATGGGCACCATTTACAATTGAACCGATATGGTACCTGGAAAATGATACCGGTACTTAACAGTACCAATTTTAGTTACTTTTGTATATGTTAATAAATATTAATTGTTGTTGATAACAAAATGTCATTTTTTAATTGTTGCTGTCAGAATAATTGTATATAAGTTATCACACAACTTGTTTTCCCATGAGTTCAGGTTGCCCTGCGAGAAGACAAAAGCTGTCTTTGATCTTGAGAAAAAGGCCTAGCGCTTGTAAACCTCCACTGTGTGCGATGGGATGCGACGTGGGGGGTGTCGGTTTCTTTGGTCTATTGGACAGCCACAGGAAGGACCCGAAATCTACAAGCAGAGAGGGGGCAAACCTGACACCGCTCCAAGCACCCTTTTGTTTGAACTGTTTATGACCCAATGCAGCAGCTGTTTATGACCCCCTCCCCTTAGAAGCAGCTGCAGCTATGTAATCAGGAAACGCCCAAATAAAGGAGGAGGCTAGCATGCTAACAGGTATGATTCGTCAAGAAACAACATATTTGACGCTGAGTTGTATGTCTGCAAAATTATCAAAAAAGCTAGGGTGCTAACATTAGCGTGCTAACGATCGTGTTAGCTACTTTGGAGAGCCCTGTTGTAGTGCTTCAAAGGAAGCCAAGGAGGACCAAAGCGTGCGTTGAAATCAGCGACGAGGCGTAACAAAGACCTTTCGACCGCCAACAGGCGCGCGGGGAAGGCGGCGAGGAGCTCAGCGGCGTGATTTAAAGCGCGCCAATAACAATGATGTCAAAGGAGAAGCGAGAAAAAGGCACATTTTAAGAATAAAAGAAGGTGCTGGCAGCTATCGGCGCAGGAATCAGCAACACGAGCGACACGTCAGGAGTTTCTCCGCTCAAAGGCCTCGCTGACTGACGGAGCGACGGCATTGTGGCGCCGCTCATCCGCTTTCTCCTCGACGCTGGATTAGCCGCACTTTTACTTCAGCTTTGTCAAACGTAATCACGCGCAGGAGAGATAAAGCTCGGCGGAGACGACGACCCCGGCGTGCTGCCGCAGCGCCTCGGAGACGCCGCTAAAGAAGTCCCACTTCCATTATTTAAAACACGGGCGTCCAAACTTTTGCCAGCCAGGGACAACAACAACGTTAGAATGTGGACACGACAATATCGCGTGTTAAATACGCTAAAACGTTAGCGTGAGTACACGATAACATTTTTTTTTTTTTTTTGTCATAAAAAAATACAATCATGTGTGCTTACGGACTGTATCCCTTGCAGACTATATTGATATATAATGTAGGAACCAGAATATTAATAACAGAAAGAAACAAGGGAAGTTTTTTGGGTTGGTGCATTAATTGTAAATGTATCTTGTGTTTTTTATGTTGATTTAATTTTAAAAAAATAAAATAAAAAAATAAAAAACGATACCGATAATAAAAAAAACGATACCGATAATTTGTGATATTACATTTTAAAGCATTTATCGGCCGATAATATCGGCCTGCGGACATCTCTAATTATTGGCACATATACTTTATAACATTAATATGTTAGCTTGTTAACACTATATTTTTAGCATTAGTACACTATATTATTACAATGTTCATACTATATTGTTAGCACATGACTGCTATGATATCGGCATGTATGCTTTACAACATTATCATATTTACGCCGTAATGTTAGCATGAGTCCATTATAACATTATCATGTTCACACTGGACTGTTAGCATATGAATGCTATAATGGTAGCATTAATATTTTGAAACAATATGGTGTTAATACTACACTGTTAGCATATGGATGCTATAATGTTAGCTTTAATATTTTGTAACAATATGGTGTTAATACTACACTGTTAGCATATGGATGCTATAATGTTAGCATTAATATTTTGTAACAATATGGTGTTAATACTATACTGTTAGCATATGGATGCTATAATGTTAGCTTTAATATTTTGTAACAATATGGTGTTAATACTATACTGTTAGTATATGGATGCTATAATGTTAGCATTAATATTTTGTAACAATATGGTGTTAATACTACACTGTTAGCATATGGATGCTATAATGTTAGCTTTAATATTTTGTAACAATATGGTGTTAATACTACACTGTTAGCATATGGATGCTATAATGTTAGCTTTAATATTTTGTAACAATATGGTGTTAATACTACACTGTTAGCATATGGATGCTATAATGTTAGCTTTAATATTTTGTAACAATATGGTGTTAATACTACACTGTTAGCATATGGATGCTATAATGTTAGCTTTAATATTTTGTAACAATATGGTGTTAATACTACACTGTTAGCATATGGATGCTATAATGTTAGCATTACTATTTTGTAACAATATGGTGTTAATACTACACTGTTAGCATATGGATGCTATAATGTTAGCTTTAATATTTTGTAACAATATGGTGTTAATACTATACTGTTAGCATATGGATGCTATAATGTTAGCATTAATATTTTGTAACAATATGGTGTTAATACTACACTGTTAGCATATGGATGCTATAATGTTAGCATTAATATTTTGTAACAATATGGTGTTAATACTACACTGTTAGCATATGGATGCTATAATGTTAGCATTAATATTTTGTAACAATATGGTGTTAATACTATATTGTTAGCATATGGATGCTATAATGTTAGCATTAATATTTTGTAACAATATGGTGTTAATACTACACTGTTAGCATATGGATGCTATAATGTTAGCATTAATATGTTGTAACAATATGGTGTTAATACTACACTGATAGCATATGGATGCTATAATGTTAGCTTTAATATTTTGAAACAATATGGTGTTAATACTACACTGTTAGCATATGGATGCTATAATGTTAGCTTTAATATTTTGTAACAATATGGTGTTAATACTACACTGTTAGCATATGGATGCTATAATGTTAGCTTTAATATTTTGAAACAATATGGTGTTAATACTACACTGTCAGCATATGGATGCTATAATGTTAGCTTTAATATTTTGAAACAATATGGTGTTAATACTGCACTGTTAGCATATGGATGCTATAATGTTAGCATTAATATTTTGTAACAATATGGTGTTAATACTACACTGTTAGCATATGGATGCTATAATGTTAGCTTTAATATTTTGTAACAATATGGTGTTAATACTACACTGTCAGCATATGGACGCTATAATGTTAGCATTAATATTTTGTAACAATATGGTGTTAATACTATACGGTTAGCATATGAATGCTATAATGTTAGCATGTACATTTTGTAACAATATGGTGTTAATACTATACGGTTAGCATATGAATGCTATAATGTTAGCATGTATATTTTGTAACAATATCATGTTAATACTATACGGTTAGCATATGAATGCTATAATGTTAGCATTGATATTTTGTAACAATATGGTGTTAATACTCTACGGTTAGCATATGAATGCTATAATGTTAGCATGTATATTTTGCAACAATATGGTGTTAATACTATACTGTTAGCATATAGATGCTATAATGTTAGCATGTATATTTTGTAACAATATGGTGTTAATACTATACGGTTAGCATAAGGATGCTATAATGTTAGCATGTATATTTTGTAACAATATGGTGTTAATAATATACTGTTAGCATATGAATGCTATAATGTTTGCATGTATATTTTGTAACAATATGGTGTTAAAACTACACTGTTAGCATATGGAGGCTATAATGTTAGCATGTATATTTTGTAACAATATGGTGTTAATACTACACTGTTAGCATATGGATGCTATGATATTAGCATGTATATTTTGTAACAATATGGTGTTAATACTACACTGCTAGCATATGGAGGCTATAATATTGGCTCGTACGCGGTGAAAATTAAAAAGTGTGTATACACTCTCTTATGCGGTTAGCATCGCGTGCAATTAGCTCGACGCTCACGTGCTTGCACACACCCCGCCAGCGTGTGTACTTGAGTGTGGAGTGTTTACCATAGCAACCAGATGAAATTAGAGCGAGTGATTAGCGCTTATTAGCGAGCGATGCTGCCACTATATTCTTATCACTCTGTGTAAACACTTGTACGGTGCAGACCCCCCCCTACCCCCCACCTCCCTCCCCCCCGGTCACGTGACAGTCACCGAGGCTCCGCCCCCAAGCAGCAACCTCTGCTTTGTTTCCCTCCTAATAAAGCAGGAGAATTAACCATCACACTTCGTGTAATGAGGGGGCTGGGGGGGGGGCAGACATATTGACTGGTGGCGCCCTCGGCGCACGTTTGCGTTTAATACCCGTTGTCACATGACTTCCTGCTTTGTAATTAATATTCAAATGAGCACTTTTATTAGGAGCGAACCCTCTCGCTCGTCCGGGAGACTTTGCTGGCGACTGCAATATCATCGACTTGTACGCCGTGTTGTCCGTGGGGGAGTCAAGGGGACGAGGGAGGGAGGAGTCGAGGAGACGAGGTAGGGAGGAGCCGAGGAGACGAGGGACGGAGGAGTCAAGGATACGAGGGACGGAGGAGCCGAGGAGACGAGGGACGGAGGAGCCGAGGACACGAGGGACGGAGGAGCCGAGGAGGCGAGGGACGGAGGAGCCGAGGACACGGGGGACAAAGGAGCCGAGGAGACGAGGGACGGAGGAGCCGAGGAGGCGAGGGACGGAGGAGCCGAGGAGGCGAGGGACGGAGGAGCCGAGGAGGCGAGGGACGGAGGAGCCGAGGAGGCGAGGGACGGAGGAGCCGAGGACACGGGGCACAGAGGAGCCGAGGAGACGAGGGACGGAAGAGCCGAGGAGACGAGGGACGGAGGAGCCGAGGAGACGAGGGACAGAGGAGTCGAGGGACAGAGGAGTCGAGGGACGGAGGAGCCGAGGAGACGAGGGACGGAGGAGCAGAGGAGACGAGGGACGGAGCGGATGAGGACACGAGGGACGGAGGAGCCGAGGACATGAGGGACGGAGGAGCCGAGGAGACGAGGGATGGAGGAGTCGGGGAGACGAGGGACGGGGGAGCCCGGAAGACGAGGGACGGAGGAGTCCAGGAGACGAGGGACGGAGGAGTCCAGGGACGGAGGAGCCGAGGAGACGAGGGACGGAGGAGCCGAGGAAACGAGGGACGGAGGAGTCGAGGGACGGAGGAGCCGAGGAGACGAGGGACGGAGGAGCCGAGGAAACGAGGGACGGAGGAGCAGAGGAGCAGAGGACACGAGGGACGGAGGAGACGAGGGACGGAGGAGCTGAGGAGACGAGGGACGGAGGAGACGAGGACACGAGGGACGGAGGAGCCCAGGAGACGAGGGACGGAGGAGCCGAGGAGACGAGGGACGGAGGAGTCCAGGGACAGAGAAGTCGAGGGACGAAGGAGCCGAGGAGACGAGGGACGGAGCGGATGAGAACACGAGGGACGGAGGAGCCGAGGACATGAGGGACGGAGGAGCCGAGGAGACGAGGGACAGAGGAGTCGGGGAGACGAGGGACCCCGGAAGACGAGGGACGGAGGAGTCCAGGAGACGAGGGACGGAGGAGTCGAGGGACGGAGGAGCCGAGGAGACGAGGGACGGAGGAGACGAGGGACGGAGGAGACGAGGGACGGAGGAGCCGAGGAGACGAGGGACGGAGGAGACGAGGACACGAGGGACGGAGGAGCCGAGGACACGAGGGACGGAGGAGCCGAGGACACGAGGGACGGAGGAGCCGAGGAGACGAGGGACGGAGGACCCGAGGAGGCGAGGGACGGAGGAGACGAGGACACGGGGGACAGAAGAGCCGAGGAGACGAGGGACGGAAGAGCCGAGGAGACGAGGGACGGAGGAGCCGAGGACACGGGGGACAGAGGAGCCGAGGGACGGAGGAGCCGAGGAGACGAGGGACGGAGGACCCGAGGAGGCGAGGGACGGAGGAGACAAGGACACGGGGGACAGAAGAGCCGAGGAGACGAGGGACGGAAGAGCCGAGGAGACGAGGGACGGAGGAGTCCAGGAGACGAGGGACGGAGGAGCCGAGGGACGGAGGAGTCGAGGGACAGAGGAGTCGAGGGACAGAGGAGTCGAGGGACGGAGGAGTCGAGGGACGGAGGAGCCGAGGAGACGAGGGACGGAGGAGCCGAGGAGGCGAGGGACGGAGGAGCCGAGGACACGGGGGACAGAGGAGCCGAGGGACGGAGGCGCCGAGGAGACGAGGGACGGAGGACCCGAGGAGGCGAGGGACGGAGGAGACGAGGACACGGGGGACAGAAGAGCCGAGGAGACGAGGGACGGAAGAGCCGAGGAGACGAGGGACGGAGGAGTCCAGGAGACGAGGGACGGAGGAGCCGAGGGACGGAGGAGTCGAGGGACAGAGGAGTCGAGGGACGGAGGAGCCGAGGAGACGAGGGACGGAGGAGTCCAGGAGACGAGGGACGGAGGAGCCGAGGGACGGAGGAGTCGAGGGACAGAGGAGTCGAGGGACGGAGGAGCCGAGGAGACGAGGGACGGAGGAGCCGAGGAGACGAGGGACGGAGCGGATGAGGACACGAGGGACGGAGGAGCCGAGGAGACGGGGGACGGAGGAGCCGAGGACACGAGGGACGGAGGAGCCGAGGAGACGAGGAGACGAGGGACGGAGGAGACGAGGAGACAAGGGACGGTGGAGCCGAGGAGACGAGGGACGGAGGAGTCGAGGAGACGAAGGACGGAGGAGCCGAGGAGACGAGGGACGGTGGAGCCGAGGAGACGAGGAGACGAGGGACGGAGGAGACGAGGGACGGAGGAGCCGAGGAGACGAGGGACGGTGGAACCGAGGAGACGAGGGACGGAGGAGTCGAGGAGACGAGGGACGGAGGAGTCGAGGAGACGAGGGACGGAGGAGCCGAGGAGACGAGGGACGGAGGAGTCGAGGAGACGAGGAACCTTGTTAATAACTCGCTAGAAGCCAAGGATAATAACTAGCTGCTAGCTTAGCATGCTAACAAGCTATTAACCTTGTATATTAACTAAATACAAGCCTAGGGTGATAACTAGCTGTTAGCCTAGCATGTTAACCAGCTGTTATCCTACCATGCTAACTAGCTGCTAGCCTAGCATGTTAACTAGCTGCTAACCTAACATGATAACTAGCTGCTTCTTTGTATACTACTCAACTGCTAGCCTAGCATGTTAACTAGCTGCTAGCCTATCATTATAACCAGCTGTTAACCTAGCATGTTCACTAACTGCTCGCCTAACATTCTAACTAGCAACAAGCCTAACATGTTAACTAGCCGTAAGCCAAGCATGCTATTTACCAGTTAACCGAGAATGTTAACTGGCTGTTAGTGTAGCATGGTAATTAGCTGTTAGCCTAACATGCTAACTAAATGCTAGCCTTGCATGCTTACTAGCTACAAGCCTAACATGTTATCTGGCTGTTAGCCTACCATGCTAACAAGCTATTAACCTTGTATGTTAACTCGCTAGAAGCCTAGGATGATAACTAGCTGCTAGCCTAGCATGCTAACTAGCTACTAACCTTGTATATTAACTAGCTACAAGCCTAGGATTATAACTAGCTGCTAGCCTAGCATGCTAACAAGCTATTTACCTTGTATGTTAACTCGATAGAAGCCTAGGATTGATTGATTGAGACTTTTATTAGTAGATTGCACAGTACTGTACATATTCCGTACAATTGACCACTAAATGGTAACACCCCAATATGTTTTTCATCTTGTTTACCACGTTAATCAATTCATGGTAAAACATGAAACATGAAAACTAGCTGCTAGCCTAGCATGCTAACAAGCTATTAACCTTGTGTGTTAACTCGATAGAAGCCTAGGATTGATTGATTGAGACTTTTATTAGTAGATTGCACAGTACAGTACATATTCCGTACAATTGACCACTAAATGGTAACACCCCAATACGTTTTTCATCTTGTTTACCACGTTAATCAATTCATGGTAAAACATGAAACATGAAAACTAGCTGCTAGCCTAGCATGCTAACAAGCTATTAACCTTGTATGTTAACTAGCTAGAAGCCTAGGATGATAACTAGCTGTTAACCAAGCATGCTAATATGGTATTAACCTTGTATGTTAACTCGCTAAAAGCCTAGGCTGATAACTAGCTGCTAGCCTAGCATGCAAACAAGCTATTAACCTTGAATGTTAACCCGCTAGAAGCCTAGGATCATAACTAGCGGCTAGCCTAACATGCTAACAAGCTATTAACCTTGTATGTTAACTCGCTAAAAGCCTAGGATGATAACTAGCTTCTAGACTAGCATGCTAACAAGCTATTAACCTTGTATATTAACTAGCTACAAGTCTAGCATGTTAACTAGCTTTTAGCCTAACATATTTACTGGCTGCTAACTCAGCATGCTAAATAAATTATAGTTTGAAATGCTAACTAGCTGCTAGCCTATCATATTAACTGCTAGTCTAGCATGTTTAATAGCTGTTAGCGTAGCATGCTATCTAACCTGCTAACTAGCTGCTAGCTTAACATGCCAACTAGCTGCTAGCCGAGCATGCTAACTAGCTGCTAGTCTAATGTGCTAACTAACTGCTAGCCTAACACACCAATTAGCTGTTTGTCTAGCATATCAACTAGCATGCTAACTACCTGGTAGCCTAACATACTAACTAGCACGACAACTAGCTGCTAGCCTAACATGATAACCAGCTGCTAGCCTAGCATGCTAGCCTATCATTTTAACCAGCTGTTAGCTTAGCATGGTCACTAACTACTCGCCTAACATGCTAACTAGCAACAAGCCTAACATGTAACTAGCTGTAAGCCAAGCATGCTATTTACCTGTTAACCTAGAATTTTAACTAGCTGTTAGTCTAGCATGGTCATTAGCTGTTAGCCTAACATGCTAACTAACAGCCGCAAGCCTAGCATGCTAACAAGCTATTAACCTCGTATATTAACCAGCTACAAGCCTAGTCTAACGTGCTAACTAACTGCTAGTCTAACACACAAATTAGCTGTTTGCCTAGAATATTAACTAGCATGCTAACTACCTGGTAGACTAACATACTAACTAGCATGACAACTAGCTGCTAGCCTAGCATGCTACTTAACTGCTAGCCTAGCAGGTTAACCAGCTGTTAGCCTAACATGCTAACTAGCTGCTAGCCATGAGAATTTGTTCTGCCATTTAGGACTTTTTGGGGCCAGGGATTTTGCTTTTGTTTATTCAATTTATTTTATTTATTAATTCAAAGCAGCAAACACACTTTCGCTGGGTGTAAACAAAAATGACTTCCTGTCGGCGTGGAAGAAGATCAAGAGACAACAAGATTCTTCATTTGCCATTTCACTTAGAAAGTACAACAGCCATCTTTCAAAAGTATTTTTTGTTGTTGTTTTTTTTTAAACAAGAGCCTACCTCGATGTCGGGCGCGTCCTCCGAAGCGCGAGGTGGAAGTTGCGGGTGGTCGGCGCCCGGGTGTTGTTGGTGAATATGGCGTCGGACGCCTTCATTAAAAAAAGGCGGACGCCATGTTGACTTGAATAACGACGCCACAAAGTGGATGCGGAGCAACAACATGATCTACTTTCTCCTGGCTGCACATTTGAATTGGTAATGTCAAATCTTTGTTTACGCGCCGCCATTGACTAATGAAGACTATGTGCACAACTTATTGACTCATGACCATAATTGTTTAATTATTAATCACTTTAGCGCCGCATTAGCATTTGAAACGCTTCAACTTTGTTGTCTGACGCCACGCATGAGGGGGCTCACGTGTCGCACGCCATAAGCTCCTCCAGGTTTGACACACGGGGGGGAAATATCCAATATAAGTCATCTGTTCCGGAGTCAAACTGTGGCCGACGTGAGAGTACAACGTTGCAACACTCGCAAGTGGAATGTATGATGACTATAGGTATTATTCCTCTAAAAAAATTAAAAATAAAAACATCAACGAGAAAATGCCTGCGGAAAAATTTTAATGGGCCCGCTCTCTGTGCTGTAAACCTAATGTTAGCATGGGAACATTTTGATGGGCCCGCTCTCTGTGCTATAAACCTAATGTTAGCATGGAAACATTTTGATGGGCCCGCTCTCTGTGCTGTAAACCTAATGTTAGCATGGAGACATTTTAATGGGCCCGCTCTCTGTGCTGTAAACCTAGTGTTAGCATGGAGACATTTTGACGGGCCCGCTCTCTGTGCTGTAAACCTAATGTTAGCATGGGAACATTTTGATGGGCCCGCTCTCTGTGCTATAAACCTAATGTTAGCATGGAAACATTTTGATGGGCCCGCTCTCTGTGCTGTAAACCTAATGTTAGCATGGAGACATTTTAATGGGCCCGCTCTCTGTGCTGTAAACCTAGTGTTAGCATGGGAACATTTTGATGGGGCTGCTCTCTGTGCTGTAAACCTAATGTCAGCATGGAAACATTTTGATGGGCCCGCTCTCTGTGATGTAAACCTAATGTTAGCATGGAAACATTTTGATGGGCCTGCTCTCTGTGCTGTAAACCTAATGTTAGCATAGGAACATTTTGATGGGGCTGCTCTCTGTGCTATAAACCTAATGTTAGCATGGAAACATTTTGATGGGCCCGCGCTCTGTGCTGTAAACCTAATGTTAGCATGGAAACATTTTGATGGGCCCGCTCTCTGTGCTGTAAACCTAATGTTAGCATGGAAACATTTTGATAGGCCTGCTCTCTGTGCTGTAAACCCAATGTTAGCATGGAATTATTGTGATGGGCCTGCTCTCTGTGCTGTAAACCTAATGTTAGCATGGAAACATTTTGATGGGCCTGCTCTCTGTGCTGTAAACCTAGTGTTAGCATGGGAACATTTTGATGGGGCTGCTCTCTGTGCTGTAAACCTAATGTTAGCATGGGAACATTTTGATGGGCCCGCTCTCTGTGCTGTAAACCTAGTGTTAGCATGGAGACATTGTGATGGGCCTGCTCTCTGTGCTGTAAACCTAATGTTAGCATGGAAACATTTTGACGGGCCCGCTCTCTGTGCTGTAAACCTAATGTTAGCGTGGACACATTTGGATAGGCCCGCTCTCTGTGCTGCAAACCTAATGTTAGCATGGAAATATTTTGATGGGCCCACTCTCTGTGCTGTGAACCTAGTGTTAGCATGGGAACATTTTGATGGGGCTGCTCTCTGTGCTGTAAACCTAATGTTAGCATAGGAACATTTTGATGGGGCCGCTCTCTGTGCTGTAAACCTAATGTTAGCATGGAAACATTTTGATGGGCCTGCTCTCTGTGCTGTAAACCTAATGTTAGCATGGAAACATTTTGATGGGCCTGCTCTCTGTGCTATAAACCTAATGTTAGCATGGAAACATTTTGATGGGCCCGCGCTCTGTGCTGTAAACCTAATGTTAGCATGGAAACATTTTGATGGGCCTGCTCTCTGTGCTGTAAACCTAATGTCAGCATGGAGACATTTTGATGGGCCCGCTCTCTGTGCTGTAAACCTAATGTTAGCATGGAAACATTTTGATGGGCCCGCTCTCTGTGCTGTAAACCTAGTGTTAGCATGGAAACATTTTGATGGGCCCGTGCTCTGTGCTGTAAACCTAATGTTAGCATAGGAACATTTTGATGGGGCTGCTCTCTGTACTGTAAACCTAATGTTAGCATGGGAACATTTTGATGGGCCCGCTCTCTGTGCTGTAAACCTAATGTTAGCATGGAGACATTTTGATGGGCCTGCTCTCTGTGCTGTAAACCTAATGTTAGCATAGGAACATTTTGATGGGGCTGTTCTCTGTACTGTAAACCTAATGTTAGCATGGGAACATTTTGATGGGCCCGCTCTCTGTGCTGTAAACCTAATGTTAGCATGGAGACATTGTGATGGGCCTGCTCTCTGTGCTGTAAACCTAATGTTAGCATGGAAACATTTTGACGGGCCCGCTCTCTGTGCTGTAAACCTAATGTTAGCGTGGAAACATTTGGATAGGCCCGCTCTCTGTGCTGCAAACCTAATGTTAGCATGGAAATATTTTGATGGGCCCACTCTCTGTGCTGTGAACCTAATGTTAGCATGGGAACATTTTGATGGGGCTGCTCTCTGTGCTGTAAACCTAATGTTAGCATAGGAACATTTTGATGGGGCTGCTCTCTGTACTGTAAACCTAATGTTAGCATGGGAACATTTTGATGGGCCCGCTCTCTGTGCTGTAAACCTAATGTTAGCATGGAGACATTGTGATGGGCCTGCTGTCTGTGCTGTAAACCTAATGTTAGCATGGAAACATTTTGACGGGCCCGCTCTCTGTGCTGCAAACCTAATGTTAGCATGGAAATATTTTGATGGGCCCACTCTCTGTGCTATAAACTTAATGTTAGCATGGAAACATTTTGATGGGCCCGCTCTCTGTGCTGTAAACCTAATGTTAGCATGGAGACATTTTAATGGGCCCGCTCTCTGTGCTGTAAACCTAGTGTTAGCATGGGAACATTTTGATGGGGCTGCTCTCTGTGCTGTAAACCTAATGTTAGCATAGGAACATTTTGATGGGGCCGCTCTCTGTGCTGTAAACCTAATGTTAGCATGGAAACATTTTGATGGGCCTGCTCTCTGTGCTGTAAACCTAATGTGAGCATAGGAACATTTTGATGGGGCTGCTCTCTGTACTGTAAACCTAATTTTAGCATGGGAACATTTTGATGGGCCCGCTCTCTGTGCTGTAAACCTAGTGTTAGCATGGAGACATTGTGATGGGCCTGCTCTCTGTGCTGTAAACCTAATTTTAGCATGGAAACATTTTGACGGGCCCGCTCTCTGTGCTGTAAACCTAATGTTAGCGTGGAAACATTTGGATAGGCCCGCTCTCTGTGCTGCAAACCTAATGTTAGCATGGAAATATTTTGATGGG
Source organism: Entelurus aequoreus (assembly GCF_033978785.1). Classification (NCBI taxonomy): domain Eukaryota; kingdom Metazoa; phylum Chordata; class Actinopteri; order Syngnathiformes; family Syngnathidae; genus Entelurus; species Entelurus aequoreus. Next base: position 2,005,376 of record NC_084732.1, on the reverse strand, counting down.
CCCACTCTCTGTGCTGTGAACCTAATGTTAGCATGGGAACATTTTGATGGGCCTGCTCTCTGTGCTGTAAACCTTATGTTAGCATGGAAACATTTTAATGGGCCCGCTCTCTGTGCTGTAATCCTAATGTTAGCATGAACACATTGTGATGGGCCTGCTCTCTGTGCTGTAAACCTAATGTCAGCATGGAAACATTTTGATGGGCCCGCTCTCTGTGCTGTAAACCTAGTGTTAACATGGAAACATTTTGACGGGCCCGCTCTCTGTGCTGTAAACCTACTGCTAGCATGTTAACATAGAAGAAGTGAACACACTTCTAAGATGGTGCCAAGTGCCGAAGTCCTTGATTTTCAGGTTTAAACATACAAAATTAGCTAAAATGGTAGCATATAATGTTAACATGCTAACATAGGATGAGTTAGCATAGTTCTAAAATGGCGGAAAGTATCAAAAAACATTTTTTTTTGGGTTAAAGGAACGAAGATTGCTGAAATGCTAGCGTATAACGATGGCATGATAATGTTAAAATATGAATATTAGCATGCTAACATAGAAGAAGTGAACTTGAAATTCTGAGATGGTGCCAAGTGCTAGAGTCAATGATTTTTAGTTTTAAACATACAACATTAGCTAAGATGGTAGCATAAAATGTTAACATGCTAACATAAGATGAGTTAGCACATTTCTGAGATGGCACCAATTATCAAAAATCATGATTTTTAGGCTTAAAGGAACAACAATTACCTAAATGCTAGCATTAAAGGTTAGCATGCTAACTTTACTTTAAAATGCTAACATAAAAGAAGTTAACATACTCCTGAGATGGTGCCAAGTATCAAAATTCATGGGTTTTTATAGGTGCACACAAACAAAACTAGCTAAAATGCTAGCATTAAATATTAGCATGCTAACGTGGGATGATTTAGCATAGTTCTAAGATGGCAGAAAGTGTCAAAAAACAATATTTTTAGGTTTAAAAAATCAAATATTGCTCAAATGCTAGCATAAAACGACAGCATCATAACGTTAGCATATAAATGTTAGCATGCTGACATAAAAGTTAACATACTCCTAAGATAGTGCCAGGTATAAAAAGTCATGATTTTTGGGTTTAAAGGAATAAAAATTGCTCAAATGCTAGCTTAAAATGTTAGCATGCTAACGTTAGCATTTGAATGTTAACAAGCTAACATAGTGGAAGTTAACATACTCCTAAAATGGTGCCAAGTATAACAAGTCATAAAATGAACGTGTGAACATAGAAAATTAGCTAAAATGCTTGCGTAAAATGTTAGCATGCTAACATAGGATGAGTTAGCATACTCCTAAGATGCGGCCAAGTATCGAAAACCATGACGCATTTTGAACAGCACTGGCTTATTGTACCCTCCTGTGCTGTGTAGTGTAGCATAATTAGCTAGTCCTCATCCTCCAGTGATAACAGTACTTGTAAGACACATGTTTTTCCCGCCATGGAGGAGAAAATTGCTGATTTAGCTTCTCTGAGGAGGGACCAAAGCTGCTCATTTCAACATAATTGATATTGTTTATATTGCGCAACTCTACTAAGCAGCGCTCTGATTGGTCGGTCTAATTTATTGGCCAATAGTAATGGAGTATTGATATCATTTGTTCATTTAGTAGTGTTTTATGCTTAACTATGTTTAATTCAGGCCAAAAATATGTTGAATATATGGGGCGGTATAGCTCGGTTGGTAGAGCGGCCGTGCCAGCAACTTGAGGGTTCCAGGTTCGATCCCCGCTTCCGCCATCCTAGTCACTGCCGTCGTGTCCTTGGGCAAGACACTTTACCCACCTGCTCCCAGTGCCACCCACACTGCTTTAAATGTAACTTAGATGTATAAAGCGCTTTGAGTCACTAGAGAAAAGCGCTATATAAATATAATT
>NC_084732.1:1893468-1998468 GCF_033978785.1 Entelurus aequoreus | reverse complement strand
TTGGTTTCTTATGTGGGTTTATTGTTAGGCAGTTTCATTAACGTCCTCCCAGCGCGGTAACAACACACAACAACAGCAGTCACGTTTAGTCTACCGTAAAGCAGTTCTTCTGCCGTAAACAGCAATGTTGTGACACTCTTAAACAGGACAATACTGCCATCTACTGGATAGCCTCCAGAACACTGAAATTCAAGTATTTATTTTATTTATATGTATAATAAAATATATATATATATATATAGCTAGAATTCACTGAAAGTCAAGTATTTCATATATATATATATATATATATATATATATATATATATATATATATATATATATATATATATATATATATATATATATATATATATATATATATATGTATATATATATATATATATATATATATATATATATATATATATATATATATATATATATATATATATATATATGTATGAAATACTTGAGTTGGTGAATTCTAGCTTAAATATATTCCCCTCTTAACCACGCCCCCAACCACGCCCCCGCCCCACCCCCCACCCCCTACCCCCACCTCCCGGTATCGGAGGTCTCAAGGTTGGCAAGTATGGTACAATAAGTAGTGTACTTTTTTATGCACCAGGTGCTTGAGAGTAAGCTGCATCTTAGTTGTGGTTCCAATGAACAAATTTGGAGGTGTTGAAGTCGCCATGTGAAATCGCTAATGCTAATCAGTAGCATGTCGATTAGCATTAAACAAGTGCGTTTTTTTAAAAAGTGGACCTTTACTTTTGTTGGAGCGTTTTTTTTTTTAGTCTTTCTTTGTCGGTGTGGAGGGATATGTTGTCAGCGCTGTCTGCAGGAGCAAAGGTCACCGCCTCTGTCCATGGTGCTGAGGACAGAGCACCATCAGACGGGGGCGTGGCAGTGCTGACGGCGAGACACAGCTGGCAGGTGATTAGATTTCACAAGGTGGTACGTGTTAATTTAATCATCTGTTGTCTTTAACAGTAAGCTGCCGGGAGCAGGAAGAGAGAGAGGATGCGGACGTGGCCAAAAAGCCGCGTCCTGCTGGAGAGAGAACTTTGTTAAAGCAATTGATCATTAAAACTTTGTGAAAACTGCACGTTTGGCTCTTGTGCCGTGTCAACAGTGGGACCGCTAGGAAGTGACAATTATCTCGAGGTAGTTTGGCTGAGCCTGCTCTCAGTGCTGCTGGAGTGATCGCCAAGTGTCGGAAACCGGGCGTGACGTCACACGCAAGGACCGGTAACATGGCACTGTTGGATTTTGCGTGAATCGGCGGGATTCGGTCGGTGCCCAAAAAAGTACGAAATTCGGTACCCAACCTTATTGGTCACGTTTAGTTTTTGTTTTTTCTTAAAGTGAGACGCACGTGGAGGAATGGTCATTTCCGGTACTCGCACAACAACAGCACTACACTGTCAAATTAGTGCACTCAGGAACTTTAAGTATACACTGTGAAACAGTGGTCATCATGCTGGGCTCAAACCGGAGTTCACGGATCTCGACTGACTGATTGAGAGCAGCGCTAGCCAATGAGCTAAGAGCCACTGGCTGTCAACTCGGTGTGCAGCACAGCTCTTTAGGTATTACAAAGTGACTTTCTGATTTAAATAATTCATGATTTATTCCTATTTTATTTCTAAATGTTTCCTGAATTATTCCTAAATAAAGCTTGAATTATTCTTCTTGGTTCCTGATGACTCCTAAATGATTCTGAATTATATAATTTATATCCAAGTGATTGCTGAATTTTTTAAAAATTATTTTTAAATGTCCTAATTTATTTAATGAAATATTACTGAACAATTCAAAGAGCGTATTTAATTCTGAAAGATTGTTTCCTTATTTAATTCTTAATTATACCTGATTGATTTCAAAATAAATTCCAAATCATTGCTTGTTTGTCTCTAAAATATTCCCAAATTATTCCAAAATTATTATCAATTCATCTGTAAAAGATTTCAGATTTTTTTTGTCAATAGTTATTTGGTCATTTGTAATTTATTTCCAAATGTTTCCTGAATTATTCATAAATAATTCCTGAATTTTTCTGAGTGATTTTTAGATGGCTCCTAAATAATCCCTGAATGATACCTAATTTAATGCTAAATGATTTCTGAATTATTTCAAAAATAATTCCCAAATATTTACAATTTATTTCCAAATGTTTCCTGAATTATACCTAAATAATTCCTAAATTATTATGAGTGACTATTGAATGACCCCTAAATAATCCCTGAGTTATACCTAATTTATTTCTAAATTATTTCTGAACTATTTCAAAATAATTCCCAAATATTCTTAATTTATTTACAAATGTTTCCTGAATTACACCTAAATAATTCCTAAATTATTCTGAGTGATTATTTGATGATTCCTAAATAATCCCTTAATTATACCTAATTTATTTCTTAATGATTTCTGAGTTATTTCAAAATAATTTCCAAATATTTCTAATTTATTTCCAAATGTTTCCTGAATTACATTTAAATATTTCCTGAATTATTCTTATTGACTATTGGATGACTCCTAAATAATCCCTGAATTATCCCTAATTTAATCCTAAAATATTCCCGAAATATTTCTAAATAATCCGCAAATATTCCTAATTTATTTCCAAATAATTCCTGAATTATTACTATTGATAATTGGATGACTCCTAAATTATCGCTGAATTATACGTAATGTATTACTAAATGATTTATGAATTATTTCAAAATAATTCCCAAACGTTCTTAATTTATTTGCAAATGCTTTCTGAATTATACCTAAATAATTCCTGAATTATTCTGAGTGATTATTGAATAACTCCTAAATAATCCCTGAATTATACCTAATTTATTACTAAATGATTTCTAAATTATTTCAAAAAGAATTCCCAAATATTCCAAATGTATTTCCAAACCTTTCCTGAATCATACCTAAATAATTCCTGATATAATCTTATTGATTATTGGATGACTCCTAAAAAAATTCCTGAATTATACCTAATATATTACTAAATGATTTTTGAATTATTTCACAATAATTCCCAAATATTCTTAATTGATTTCCAAATGCTTCCTGAATTATACCTAAATAATTCCTGAATTATTCTGAGTGATTATTGGATAACTCCTAAATAATCCCTGAATCATACCTAATTTATTACTAAATAATTTCTCAATTATTTCAAAAATAATTCCCAAATATTCTCAATTTATTTCCAAACGTTTCCTGAATTATACCTAAATAATTCCTGAATGATTCTTACTGATTATTGAATGACTCCTAAATAATTCCTGAATTATTCTGAGTAATTATTGGATGACTCCTAAATAATCCCTGAATTATACCTAGTGTATTCCTAAATGATTTCTGAATTATTTAAAAAATAATTCCCAAATATTCTTAATTGATTTCCAAATGCTTCCTGAATTATACCTAAATAATTCCTGAATTATTCTGAGTGATTATTGGATAACTCCTAAATAATCCCTGAATTATACCTAATTTGTTACTAAATAATTTCTCAATTATTTCAAAAATAATTCCCAAATATTCTCAATTTATTTCCAAACGTTTCCTGAATTATACCTAAATAATTCCTGAATGATTCTTACTGATTATTGAACGACTCCTAAATAATTCCTGAATTATTCTGAGTAATTATTGGATGACTCCTAAATAATCCCTGAATTATACCTAGTGTATTCCTAAATGATTTCTGAATTATTTAAAAATAATTCCCAAATATTCCCAATTTATTTCAATATGTTTCCTGAATTATACCTAAATAATTCCTGAATTATTCCTATTGATAAATTGGATGACTCCTAAATAATCCCTGAATTTTACCTAATTTATTATTAATTATTTAAAAAATAATTCCCAAATATTCCTAATTTATTTAAGAATTTTTTCAGAATATTTCAGGATTATTACCTATTTAATCCTAAAATATATAGTTTTAAGGAAGTGAGGTTTACACAACATGATATACCACAATTAAGTGCACTTATAGAAGTGCACTGACAGAAGTGTGACTGGAGACTTTGCACAGTGAGACCAATAAATTGAATTTCAAAAAGTCTGCATCACCTCAGCGAGCTTTAATTGTTGCTTTTTTGTTGTTGTTGTTGTTGTTGTTCTTATTCTTGCCCGCCCTTCTGTGCGCTTTCCCGCCAAGCAGATTAGGGCGGCGTGTCAATCAGTCCATTTAACATGTGCTCCTGAAGGCATCGCACTTGAAGGCATCACGGTCACTGAGCCCCCTGAAGACTTGACAAGGAGCGCTCCCCGCCTCCCCGCGAGGTCCAATAACGAGCATCCAGAGGTCAGCCGAGCGTCGCCGCTGCTCATCCACTCGTGCGCTGATGCACTCACGCCTGATTACCCCCCCCCCACACACACACACACACACACACACACACACACACACACACACACACCCCCAGTGGTCAAAAGTGGGGGGGCTCCAAACAATGTCGGCCTCCTCCAAGAAAAATGGTCCCGGGGTGTTATTTTGGAGGAGAGAGAAATAACCTCCCATTTATTGTCTTTCATCAAAGCGTCTCCATGGCGACCACGTACACCCCCCCCCACCCCCCTCCATCAGAGGCCGTTTTGATGCGACAATTGACCTTCCCCCGCCATCGTTTAGTCACATCATGGCGGCGTGCGCGTGCGCACACTTCATTGGCACGTGCACGTGTTGTTTGATTGGATTTTGCCTTTTCAAGGTTTGGGGATCATTACGGGGAATTCATTTCAAGTGTTGCCGCAAATGAAACGGCGACTTTAATTATTCCAGCCGTGACGTCCCGCATGCTGGCAAGAAGGAGGGGGGGGGGGGGGGGGCAGAAATTAAAATGATCTTTGAAAACGAGAGCAGGATGGCGACATGTTCACTTATTTGAGGGAGCGCTAATGTCCTCGTCTAACTTCCTGTGCCCCCCACCCCCCCTCCAGACCCCCACTGGTGGTGTTAAAGCAGCGTTTGGTTCCAAAAGCAAAGTGTTCATTCCAACATTTCAATCAAGCGAGTGTTAATCTGGGCGAGCACATTGTGTCGTCGGGATTATGGATTACTATTAGCTGGATGGAAAGCGTTCGCTCATTTGAAATTCCCACTTCCTCGTTCTTCCTGCTAAAATTAAAAAGGAGGACTAATACTTCTTGGACAATCGTACGTCTTCTTGGACACGACTTTGCTTTGCTCACACTGACTCCCTCCCACCCGCCCGCGCTAGTTTGCTTCGTCTCAAATCCTGCACTTCCTTTTTTTGCACTGAATCTTTTTGCACTGAATTTTTTTTACACTGATTTTTTCTGCAATTAATCTTTTATACACTATTTTTTATTTTTACACAATGAATTTTAAATCAATGTATTTTAACACACTGAAACTTTTACACCAAATTTGTATACACTGAATTTGTTTTACAATTAATTTTTCAACCATTTTTTTTTTTTTACACAGAATTTTATTTTACACTGAATTTTTGTGCAACGAATCTTTTACACACTGAATTTTGAATCAATGTATTTTAACAAACTGAAACTTTTACACCAAATTTTTGAACAGTGAATTTGTTACGAATATTATTTTTACAATTAATATTTTTACACTGAATTTTATTCCAAACTGAATTTTTCTGCAATTAATCTTTTATACACTGATATTTTTTTTTACACACTGAATTTTAAATCAACGTATTTTAACACACTTCTTTTTTTTTACACGGAATTTTGTTTTACACTGAATTTTTGTGCAATGAATATTTCGCACACTGAATTTTAAATCAATGTATTTTCAAACTGAAACTTTTACACCAAATTTTTATACACTGAATTTTTTACACTGAATTTGATTTACAATTAATTTTTTTACAATTGTATTTTTTTTACACAGAATTTTATTTTACACTGAATTGTTGTGCAATGAATCTTGTGCACACTGATTTTTAAATCAATGTATTATAAACAAACTTTTACACCAAATCTTTATACACTGAATTTGTTACACAGATTTTTTTTACAAGGAATATTTTGACACAGAATTTTTTTACACTGAATCTTTTTACACTGACATTTTTTTACACAGAATTTTAATTTACACTGAATTTTTGTGCAATGAATATTTTACACATTGCATTTTAAATCAATGTATTTTCAAACTGAAACTTTTACACCAAATTTTTATACACTGAATTTTTTTTACACTGAATTTTATTTCAAACTGAATGTTTCTGCAAATAATCTTTTATACACTGATTTTTTTTTTTACACACTGAATTGTAAATTAATGTATTTGAACAAACTGAAACTTTTACACCAAATTTTTGTACACTAGATTTCTAACACTGAATTTGTTTTACAATTAATTTTTTTTACAATTCTTTTTTTTTTACACTGAATTTTAATTTACACTGAATTTTGGTGCAATTAATCTTTTACACACTGAATTTTAAATCAATGTATTTTAACAAATTGAAAATTTTAAACATAATTTTTACACACTGAATTTTAAATCAATGTATTTTAACAAACTGAAACTTTTACACCAAATGTTTATACACTGTATTTTTTACACTGAATTTGTTTTACAATTTTTTTTTTTACAATTTTTTTTTACACAGAATTTTATTTTACACTGAATTTTTGTGCAATGAATCTTTTACAAACTGAATTTTAAGTCAATGTATTTTAACAAACTGATACTTTTACACCAAATTTTTACACACTGAATTTTTTACACAGAATTTTTTACAATTAATATTTTTACACAGAATTGTTTTACACTGAATCTTTTTACAATTAATGTTTTTTTACACTGAATTTTATTTCAAATTGAAATTTTCTGCAATTAATTTTAATTAATATTAATATTCATTTTTTAACACTTCAAAATAAGATGACAATTTCATTGAAAAAAAATGTGAGCAAAATGTGTGTTTAATAATTCAGTTTGTTAAAAATAAAGTGTTTTGGAATTCAATATAAAAAATGATTGTAAGAAAATTCTCTGAATTTTTATATACTGAATTTTTTACGCTGAAGCTTTTTTTTTTTACACTAATTTATTCAGCAATTTCTCTGCACTGAAGTTTTTTATACACTGATATTTTTACTATGATTTTTTCGGCACTAAATATTTTACAGTAAAAAATTTTACACTGAATGTCGGCAGAATTTGATGCAAAAAAAAAATCAGTTCCCAAAATCCAAACGCAAACAATTCAGTTACATGAATTCAGTGACCAAAGAAAGCTTTTTCATAAAAAGGTCACAAATTAACCTCCATACTCTTCTTCTCTCCTTTTTGTTGGTGAACTGCAACCTCCCCTTTCACTAAGTTACCAACATGACGACTATTTAGCGGCACTTTAAGGGCAACGGTGGTTAAAAGAAGAAGTAGATATAGGTAAATGATGCCTCCGGGAGTGTGTGGCACACTCACTGGCTGTATTGACATGCTGTTTCAGAATGACTCCGTCTGCTGGGCTAAAAAGGTTACTACATTTTGACCTGCAAATTAAACTAATAGTTTTTTGCAGAAAAGAATATGAAACGTGCAACTCTGGTCAAATAGGAAAAGAACATTTACCTTACTCATAAGATCAAAATGATTCATTTTTCTTCAAACTTGGAGTATGTTTGCAGTAATGTTTGTCCATGAGGGTTTGCTTCGCATAAGATGACGATCATATGAGGATGTCATCTTAGGGTGTTGATGAAACTGGGCTGTCTGAGCATGTCAGTGTGTGTGTGTGTGTGTGTGTGTGTGTGTGTGTGTGTGTGTGTTTATTTGTGTGTGTGTGTGTGTGTGCTTGTATTTCTACCCTTCTTGAGACATCAACAAGGAAAAGTACCGTCCATATGAGGAGGTGTGAACAAGTGATGACATAAATCATGGTCCCAATACGGAAAACCATTGCATTTAATAGAGAATGTCTCATTAGCACCCCTGGTGGTGACATCTATCAAAATGAGGGTGGTCCCAAAAAGGAGGGATGTTTCAAATTGACTGTGTGTCGGTTTTAAAAGTGCTCCCCCTCTGGCCAACATATGAAATAACAAGTGTGTGTAAGAAATTGAATTGCGCCCTCTTTGGCCGAAATAAATTAAAAAATAAAATAAATATGTATATAGAGACATACTGTAATAACTTGAAGTAAATAATGAAGATTAAAAAACAATTACAAAAAAATAAAAAAATAAAATAAAATTAACTAATAGCAGTCTTTTTCTCACAATGTGTCGACATGTTTTCTTATAAAATTGGGAACCATTTCTCATATTCTTTCTGTTTCTGTAATACTGCAATATTTTCTCGTAAAATTATTACTTTTTCATGTAAAATTATGACTTTTTAATGCAGAATGGTGACATTTGTCATATACAATTCTGACTTTTATCACAGTATTGCCATTTTTTTGTTGTTCTTGTAAAATAGTCACATTTTTTGAGTAAAATTATGACTTTTGTCATATTATGACTTTTGTCATAATTTCGCCGAGCAAAATTTCGGTTACTGTTATAATATCGCCAGCATTTTTAAAGTTTTCTTAGAAAATGGTGACTTTTGTCGAGTGAAATTACGACTTTTTTCATAAAATGCGACTGTTATTGAGAAAAATTCCAACTTTTATCATAATATTGCACAAATGTTCAGTTTTTCTTCTAACATTTTGACTTGCGTCGAGTAAAATGACGACTTTTATTATAATACTGCCAAAATTCAAAAGTTTTTCTTGTGAAACTGTGACCTTTTTCTTGTGAAATTCCAACTCCTTTTTCACAACAAGCTTTTTTATATTCGCACATTATTAAAGTTGTATACACAAATCCTTATAAATTGTTGCGTCTGACCAGTCTTCCTCTCAGGGAATAAAAGTCCCTGGTCAATCCCAAATTCTTTTAGATGACATATATGTTGAGTAAGAAGGACCATCAAGACAGAGTAGGAATATTATCAAGTTTTACTAAAGCTTTAGGAGACCAGTCCTACAGTCCGTTAATACCAGCATCTAGAAGCGGTCTGAAAATCAAACGGGAAGAGACAAGGGAGTATGCTATAGTCCCACATTCCAACCCTTCAAGGTAAAGCACAGAGTTTACTTGCGGACATAAGATACAAGCAAAAAGAGTACACATGGGAAAATATCAGCTGTTTTAAACATGACTATGAATAAAGAAAGAACTCTTAAAGATATATGCATTCTCCACAGTATCTAGAAAGGGTGGTCCTAAAGAGGAAGGCCTTTTTCGGAGGTCTCAAGAAGGCAACAAATACAAAATTGTGTGTGTGTGTGTGTGTGTATTCTCTCTCTCTCTTTCACTCTCTCTCTCACACACACACACACACGCATCATATGGTCACACACACGTGTGATCACAGTGTTGTGTTTGTGTTGTTGTCTTCTAGAAGACGCCGCAGTGTGTGCCAGATAGCATCAAAACGTTGGACAGGTGTACAACATGCTAATCAGGGATTTAACACTACGTGTAAGTGTGTGTGTGTGTGTGTGTGTGTGTGTGTGTGTGTGAAGGGGCGGAGCAACAGTCAAGTCATCCATTTGCTGTGTTTTCATCTTCACACTGAAACCAAGCAGACATGCTAATGATGCTAACAATGCTAAGTGTGCTAACTGTGCCAACAGTCAACAGAAGTGATCTGTTCCAGGGTCAAACCGTGGCCACTATAATGTCTTTATTAGGCGTGTGGCAGTGTTTTAAGTCCCATTTGAACATTGTTGAGTGTCAAAAAGAGGTGAAGCAACGCTAATAGTATAAAATGTTAAGTTGTTGTACGTTTGTAGATTTGAATTAAAGCATGTAAATGCAGTAACGTGTGATGATTTCAATGATTTCTAACTCCTGAATTATTCCTTAATGAATCCTGGATGACTCCTAAATATTACCTAAATCATACCTAATTTATTTCTAAAGGATTCTTGAATTATTACACATTTTTTCCTGAATTATTGCTTATTTATTTCTAAGTGTTTCTTAATTTATTTGTGAATAATTCCTGAATTATTCTTATTGATTCCTAGATGACTTCTAAATTATTTCTAAAAAAAAAGATTCCAAATATTCCTAATTTTTTTATGAATTATTTTTGAATAATTGAGAATGATCACTTATTTAATTCTAAACAATTTTAAAAATAAACCCTGATTTATTTTAAAATAATTCATGAATTATTTGTTGTTTATTTCTAAAAACAATTCTAAATAATTCCTGAATTATTCCTTGTTTATTTCTGAAATATTTTTAAATAATTCCAAAATTACTTCCAATTTATTTGTAAATGATTCTTGAATTATCCATCCATCCATTCTTCCGCTTATGCGAGGTCGGGTCGCGGGGGCAGCAGCCTAAGCAGGGAAGCCCAGACTTTCCTCTCCCCAGCCACTTCGTCCAGCTCTTCCCGGGGGATCCCGAGGCATTCCCAGGCCAGTTGGGAGACATAGTCTTCCCAACGTGTCCTGGGTCTTCCCCGTGGCCTCCTACCGGTCGGACGTGCCCGAAACACCTCCCTAGGGAGGCGTTCGGGTGGATTCTTGAATTATTACTAAACAATTCATGAGTTATTCCTAATTTATCTCTAAATAATTCCTGAATTATTTGTAAAAAAAAAAGAACAAATATTCCTAATTTATCTATGAATTAATTTTGAATAATTCAGAATGATCACCTTTTTAAATCTAAATGATTCCAAAATAAACCCCTTTTAATTTTTTACATTATTCCTGTTTAATTTTAAAATAATTTCTGAATTATTCTTTATTTCTGAAAAGAAAAATCTGAATATTTCCTGATATTTTTCCTTGTTTATTTCTAAACAATTTCTAAATAATTCCAGAATTATTTCTAAATTATTTGGAAATGATTCCAGAATTTTTTTTTTATATTTCAGGATGATCCCTTATTTAAATCTAAATGATTCCAAAATAAATCCTTTTAAATTTTTTACATTATTGCTGTTTGATTTTAAAATAATTTCTGAATTATTCTTTATTTCCCCCCCAAAAAAGATGTCTAAATAATTCCTGAATTATTTCCTTGTTTATTTCAAAACCATTTCTAAATAATTCCATAATTATTTTTAATTTCTTTGGAAAATATTCCTGAATTATTTGTGAATAAATAAAAAATGATTCCTCATTTATTTCCAAATGTTTCCTGAATAACCCCCCCAAAAAATCTGAATTCTTCCTATTGATTCCTGGATTACTACTAAATAACGCCTGAATTATATCTAATTAATTTCTAAATGATTCCTGAATTATTAAGAAAAGAAAAGAAAAATATATATATATATATATATATATATATATATATATATATATATATATATATATATATATATATATATATATATATATATATATATATATATATATATATATATATATATATATATATATTCCTAATGTATTTATTAATTATTCCTGAATAATTCAGAAGATTTGCTTATTTAATTCTAAAATATCTTTAGAATAATTCCTTATTTAAATCTACATTATTCCTCATTGAATTTAAAATACAATCTGAACTATTTCTTGTTTATTTCTAAAATAGTTGAAAAATAATTCCTGAATTAGTCCTTGTTTATTCGTAATATATTTCTAAATAATTTATAAAATATTATTTTTTCCCTCAATGATTCCTGATTTAATTCTAAATAATTCCTGTATTATTAAAAAAAAGAAAAAAAGAAAGAAGAACAAAATATTCCTAATTTATTTATGAATTATTTTTGAATAATTCAATATGAGCACTTATTTAAATCTAAATGATTGCAGAAAAAAACGGTTTTAATTTTTACATTTTTCCTGTTTGATTTTAAAATAATTTCCGAATTATTCTTGATTTCTGAAAAAACAAAATCTAAATAATTCCTGAATTTTTTTCTTGTTTATTTCTAAACCATTTCGAAATAATTCTAGAATTATTTCCAATTTCTTTGTAAGTTAATCCTGAATTATTTCTGAATAATTCATACATTTTTCCTCATTTATTTCTAAATGTTTCCTGAATAACCCTAAAAATATCAGAATTAAATCCTATTGATTCCTGGATTATATTCCCTTTTATTTTGAATGATATCTAATTTATTTCTAAATGATTCCTGAATAAAAAAAAATTATCCCAATTATTCCTAATGTATGTATTTATTTCTCAATAATTCAGAAGGTTTGCTTATTTAATTCTAAATTATTTTTAGAATAATTCCTAATTTAATTCTGCATTATTCCTCATCGATTTTAAAATACAATCTGAATGTCTTTGAGTTAATTTAAAAAATATTTCACAAATAATTCCTGAATTATTCCTTGTTTATTCGTAAAATATTTCTAAATAATTAATGAATTGTTCTATTATTTTTTTTCTGAAATAATAATAAAATAATACATTATTCCTGGATTATTTTTATTGATTATTGCATTATTATATGTGTGAAGTGGGCGGAGCAACAGTCAAGAAATCTATTACCTTCACACTGAGCAACACTGAAAACCAAGCAGACATGCTAACGATGCTAACTGTGCTAACTGTAAATAGGTGGAAAATAGAAGTCGTCTGTTCCGGGGTCAAACCGTGGCCACTACAATCGCTTTATTAGGCGTTGTGCGTCAAGTCAATGCAGTAACGTTTACAGGCCGAGGTCAGCGTCCGCTGTCTTAATCACGTACGCGTTATTTTCCTCCACCTGAGTCACGGCGGCGGTTCCGGACGGCGGCGAGAACCAATTGATGAGAAGAGGAAGTTCTTTCCCTTCTTTTCCTATTTACTCGCTGGCTGGCCTTGACATTAGCACCTAGCGCTGTCAAGCTAAATGATACCCTTCACCCGCCGCTCCGCCTCCTCCTCCCCCTCCTCCCCTCGCCTTCCTGCGCCTTAAATTATTCACATCGCTCCAAGTTTGATTTAGCGTGCCATTGCCTCCCTTTCTTATACATTTCATTATGTTGGATGACTTTACAGCCACTGGCGGCTGCAAAATGACAATTATTGTGCTCCAGCAGGCAGCTATTAGCACGGCCACGCTGTGCACGCCAACACACACGTGCACAGGTGAATATGTGCGCCGCATGGCCAGCTGCAGGTGTTTTTTTGTTTGCACATGGCTCTCATCTTGGGAACAACACATGAATGATAACCATTATTAGCATCGTGTCACTGCAAGTGCAATATGCATTTATTAAAGTTAAAGTACCAATGATTGTCACGCGCACACTAGGTGTGGTGAAATTTGCCCTCTGCATTTGCCCCATCCCCTTGTTCACCCCCTGGGAGGTGAGGGGAGCAGTGAGCAGCAGCTATTTAGTTTTTACATTATTCCTATTTGATTTTAAACTAATTTCTGAATTATTCTTTATTCCTAAAAAAAAAAAATCTAAATTCCTGAATTTTTTCCTTGTTTATTTCTAAACCATTTCTAAATAATTCCGGAATTATTTGCATTTTCTTTGTAAATTATTCCGGAATTATTTCTGAATATTTCATAAATTATTCCTCATTTATTTCTAAAATTACTTCCAATTTCTTTGTAAATGATTCATGAGTTATTCCTAATTTATGTTTAAATAATTCCTGAATTATAAAAAAATAAAAAATATTCCTAATTTATTTATGAATTAACTTGGAATAATTCAGGATGATCACTTATTTCAATCTAAATGATTACATTATTCCTGTTTGATTTTAAAATAATTTCTGAATTATTCTTTATTTCTAAAATTTAAAAAATCTAAATAATTCCTGAATTCTTTTTACTTGTTTGTTTCTAAACCATTTCTAAATAATTCCAGAATTATTTGCATTTTCTTTGCAAATTTTTCCGGAATTATTTCTGAATATTTCATAAATTATTCCTCATTTATTTCTAAAATTACTTCCAATATCTTTGTAAATGATTCATGATTTATTCCTAATTTATGTTTAAATAATTCCTGAATTATAAAATATATATATATATATATATATATATATATATATATATATATATATATATATATATATATATATATATATATATATATATATATATATATATATATATATATATATATATATATATATATATATATATATATATATATATATATATTCCTAATTTATTTATTTATTTCTTCAGTTTATTTTCAACATGAACACACTTACATCATAATACATCACACAATTTCATATCATTTCATTTTACATCATGCCCGAAAATTAATTCATTAATTAATTTGGAATAATTCAGGATGATCACATATTCCAATCTAAATGATTCCAAAATTTAGTAAAAATTTAGTTTTTACATTATTAATGTTTGATTTTAAAATAATATCTGAATTATTCTATATTTCTAAAAAAAAAAAAAATCTAAATAATTTCTGAATTTTTTCCTTGTTTGTTTCTAAGCCATTTCTAAATAATTCCAGAATTATTTTTATTTTCTTTGTAAATTATTCCGGAATTATTTTTGAATTATTCATAAATGATTCCTCATTTATTTCTAAAATTACTTCCAATTTATTTGTAAATGAATCATGACTTATTCCTATTTTATCTTTAAATAATTCCTGAATTATCAAAAAAAAAAAGAACAAATATTCCTAATTTAATTATGAATTTATTTGGAATAATTCAGGATGATCACTTAGTTCAATCTAAATGATTCCAAAATAAACTCTTTTTAGTTTTTACATTATTCATGTTTGATTTTTAAATAATTTCTGAATTATTAAATATTTCTAAAAAAAAATCTAAATGATTCCTGAATATTTTTTTTGTTTGTTTCTAAAACATTTGTAAATAATTTCAGAATTATTTTCATTTTCTTTGTAAATTATTCCGTAATTATTTCTGAATATTTCATAAATTATTCCTCATTTATTTCTAAAATTACTTCCAATTTCTTTGTGAATGATTCATGACTTATTCCTACTTTATGTTTGAATAATTCCTGAATTATTAAAAAAAAGAAAGAAAAAAAAGAACACATATTCCTATTTTATTTATGAAGTAATTTTGAATAATTCAGGATGATCACTTAGTTCAATCTAAATGATTCCAAAATAAACCCTTTTTATCTCAAATTACTTCCAATTTCTTTGTAAATGATTCATGACTTATTCGTACTTTATGTTTAAATAATTCCTGAATTATAAAAAAATTAAAAAGAACAAATATTCCTAATTTATTTATGAATTAATTTGGAATAATTCAGGATGATCACTTATTTCAATCTAAATGATTCCAAAATAAATCAGTTTTAGTTTTTACATTATTCCTGTTTGATTTTAAAATAATTTCTGAATTATTCTTTATTTCTAAAAAAATTCCTGATTTTTTTCTTTGTTTGTTTCTAAACCATTTCTAAATAATTCCAGAATTATTTTCATTTTCTTTGTAAATTATTCCTGAATTATTTCTGATTAATTCATAAATTATTCCTCATTTATTTCTAAATGTTTCCTGAACAAACCCCCCAAAAATCTGAATTCTTCCTATTGATTCCTGGATGACTACTAAATAACCCCTGCATTATATTTAATTCATTTCAAAATAAAAATAAAAATATTCATAATGTATTTATTAATTATTCCTGAATAATTCAGGTTTGCTTATTTAATTGTAAAATATCTTTAGAATAATTCCTTATTTAAATCTACATTATTCCTCATTGATACAATACAATCTGAATTATTTCTTGTTTATTTCTAAAATATTTCTAAAAATAATTCCTGAATTAGTCCTTGTTTATTCGTAATATATTTCTAAATAATATCGGACATTGAGTCCGAGTGGACGATGTTCCGTACCTCTATTGTCGAGGCGGCCGATTGGAGCTGTGGCCGCAAGGTGGTTGGTGCCTGTCGTGGCGGTAATCCTAGAACCCGCTGGTGGACAGCAGCGGTGAGGGATGCCGTCAAGCTGAAGAAAGAGTCCTATCGGGCTCTTTTGGCTCATAGGACTCCGGAGGCAGCAGACAGGTACCGACAGGCGGCTTCGGCGGTCGCGGAGGCAAAAACTCGGACATGGGAGGAGTTCGGGGAAGCCATGGAAAACGACTTCCGGACGGCTTCGAAGCGATTCTGGACCACCATCCGCCGCCTCAGGAAGGGGAAGCAGTGCAATGTCAACACCGTGTATGGTGCGGATGGTGTTCTGCTGACCTCGACTGCAGATGTTGTGGATCGGTGGAGGGAATACTTCGAAGACCTCCTCAATCCTACCAGCACATCTTCCTATGAGGAAGCAGTGCCTGGGGAATCTGTGGTGGGCTCTCCTATTTCTGGGGCTGAGGTTGCTGAGGTAGTTAAAAAGCTCCTCGGTGGCAAGGCCCCGGGGGTGGATGAGATCCGCCCGGAATTCCTTAAGGCTCTGGATGCTGTGGGGCTGTCTTGGTTGACAAGACTCTGCAACATCGCGTGGACATCGGGGGCGGTACCTCTGGATTGGCAAACCGGGGTGGTGGTTCCTCTCCTTAAGAAGGGGAACCGGAGGGTGTGTTCCAACTATCGTTGGATCACACTCCTCAGCCTTCCCGGTAAGGTCTATTCAGGTGTACTGGAGAGGAGGCTACGCCAGATAGTCGAACCTCGGATTCAGGAGGAACAGTGTGGTTTTCGTCCTGGTCGTGGAACTGTGGACCAGCTCTATACTCTCGGCAGGGTCCTTGAGGGTGCATGGGAGTTTGCCCAACCAGTCTACATGTGCTTTGTGGACTTGGAGAAGGCATTCGACCGTGTACCCCGAGAAGTCCTGTGGGGAGTGCTCAGAGAGTATGGGGTAACGGACTGTCTTATTGTGGCGGTCCGCTCCCTGTATGATCAGTGTCAGAGTTTGGTCCGCATAGCCGGCAGTAAGTCGGACCCGTTTCCAGTGAGGGTTGGACTCCGCCAAGGCTGCCCTTTGTCACCGATTCTGTTCATAACTTTTATGGACAGAATTTCTAGGCGCAGTCAGGGCGTTGAGGGGATCCGGTTTGGTGGCTGCAGGATTAGGTCTCTGCTATTTGCAGATGATGTGGTCCTGATGGCTTCATCTGGCCAAGACCTTCAGCTCTCACTGGATCGGTTCGCAGCCGAGTGTGAAGCGACAGGGATGGGAATCAGCACCTCCAAGTCCGAGTCCATGGTTTCTCGCCCGGGAAAAGGGTGGAGTGCCATCTCCGGGTTGGGGAGGAGATCTTGCCCCAAGTGGAGGAGTTCAAGTACCTCGGAGTCTTGTTCACGAGTGAGGGAAGAGTGGATCGTGAGATTGACAGGCGGATCGGTGCGGCGTCTTCAGTAATGTGGACGCAGATATATGTATGTATACATGTGAATTGAATTATTTATTTCAAACCGGCACATTTTTTTTACATTTTGGCAGAGATATTTATGCAAGGCTTGAAAAGGGGTAAAATATCCCAACCCCTCTCACTCAAAGTACTTGTGTGTGTATATATATATGTACAGTATGTATATATGTATGTATATATGTAGAGTGTCTGTTGAATGCATGGACACAGTGAGGATGTCAGCAGCAGTGAAAAAAGGGCATCCACTATCTGCAATATTGATAATACTTTTCACATTTCATCTGCTTTTGTTTGCCTTGCGCGGCCGCCTGTTTAAACACGGCCAGAATTGTAATGAGGCCAAACATTATCAGCGCCGCGCCTTCCAGCCTGAACATATAACTTTATCACTTTGGCTGCATTCTGCTCTTTCCATTACAGCTTGGCTATCTGACAGCCACGGACAATCAGGCGACGCAAGCATGGCCGCCAAGCCTGCGCGTGTGTGTGTGTGTGTGTGTGTGTGTGTGTGTGTGTGTGTGTGTGTGTGTGTGTGTGTGTGTGTGTGTGTGTGTGTGTGTGTGTGTGTGTGTGTGTGTGTGTGTGTGTGTGTGTGTGTGTGTGTGTGTGTGTGTGTGTGTGTGTGTGTGTGTGTGTGTGCGTTCAACGCACCACTGTTGGTTGTCAGCATCTCTGATCAAACATGGACGACAACACATATTAATTTTAGCTCCCATGGACGACTTTTTGTTCACTACTGCGTCCTAAAACTCGTAGAAAGAACTATGGAGGTTCATTTGTGTCTTTATGACCAAAAGTTTTATGTACCGGATTTTTATTTATACATTTTTTTTTACATAGATCAATTTAATTGAATTAAAATAAGGGAGCAAATTGTTATTGTCGGTGTTTAAAAATGTAGTTTGTTATAATACAGTGTTTTTAAATTTGGTGTGTAAAAATTCAATGTGTTAAAAAATCAGTATAAATAAACAGTATATAAAAGTATTCAGTGCAAAAAAATTCAGTATATTAAAAATTCAGTATGAAAAACAGTATATAAAAACTTAAGTGCAAAAAAATCCAGTGTAAAAAAAACTGTTTATAAAAACTTCAGTGCAAAAAAATTCAGTGTACCGGTATTAAAAATTCAGTATAAAAAAACGGTTTGTAAAAACTTCAGTGCAGGAAAATTCAGTGTAAAAAAACTGTCTATAAAAACTTCAGTGCATAAAAATTCAGTGTATTAAAAATTCAGTACAAAAAAAACAGTTTATAAAAACTTCAGTGTAAAAATAAAAATTTTTAGAACAGAAAAAATCAGTGTAATAAAAAATAAAATAAAATAAATAAAACGTTCAATGTATAAAACATTTAGGGCATTAAACTCAGTGTAAAAAATGTCAATACATAAAAATTCAGTGTATTAAAATTCAGTATAAAAAACAGTATATAATAACTTCAGTGCAGAAAAATTCAGTGTAATAAAAATTCAGTAAAAAAAACAGTTTACATAAACTTCAGCGCAGAAAAATTCTGTGTAAAAAAATATATTACAAAAAAAATTCAGTGTAATAAAAAATCTGTTTAAAAAAACGTTCAATGTATAAAACATTTAGGGCATTAAATTCAGTGTAAAAAAAATGTCGATACAGAACAACTCAGTATATTTAAAAATCAGTATAAAAAAGAAGTATATAAAAACTTCAGTGCAGAGAAATTCAGTATAAAAAAAACAGTATATAAAAACTGAAAACATTCAGTGTAAAAAAATGTGCAGAAAAATTCAGTGTAATAAAAAAATCTGTGCAAAAAAACATTTTGGAATTTATAAAACATTTAGGACATTAATTCAGTGTAAAAAAATGTCAATACAGAAAAATTTAGTGTAAAATAAATTTAGTGAAGCAATCAAGCCTGTCTTGAACCCAGCCAATCAGGTGCTTCGGTCTTAATTTACGGAAGCAGTTCTTGAATACTGAAGAGATTAATATTTCTGCATTAACATTTTTTTACACTGAATATTTACACAATATTTTTTTACACAGAATTTTTCTGCATTTAATTTTTTTTACACAACATTTTTAAACAATAATTGTTTTAAATGATTTTTTACACTGAATTTTTAAACAATAAATGTGTTAAATGATTTTTTACACATATTTTTCTGCATTGAATTTTTTTACAATCATTGTTTTACACTGACTTTTTATACGATAAGTTTTTGACAATGAATTTTTACACAATATTTTTTACACTGAAATGTTCTGCATTTAATTTTTTCACGCTGAATTTTTAACAATACACTGAATTTTTCTGCATTGACTTTTTTTTACTATCATTTTTTTACACTGAATTTTTATACAATCATTTTTTGACACTGAATTTTTACACACCGTATTTGGTCAAACTGAATTTTTGAACACATTTTTCTCACAAATGTTTTTTCGAAAAAATATCACAAAATTCGAACGCAAAAAATTAAGTCAAATAAATTAAGTGTCAAAAAAGGCTTTCATAATAAAGACGCAAATTGACCTTTATTACAAAGCCCTAGATGACACATTAACTGTCTTTACACGTCAAAACCAATTTGACACATTTCTGTTGTTTAATTTACAATTTAAATCAGAAATAGAATCAGAATCAGAATAGTTTTTATTGCCATTGTTTGAGAACGGGTTTACAAACTAGGTGTTGCTAACTGCCGGTTTAGCGTCGGCTTTGGGTTGCTAATATTTATGGAAATTTAATTTAACTATAGGCTAAATTAGACCCAATATCAACTAGAATGGCTAAGATTAGCTAGCTTTTTTTTTTTTTTACATTGCTCATTTAACATTGGTTACTGTTTGCTAAGACAGGATAAAGTTGAAAACTTTTTAGCTTGTTGCGTCAGCTAAGGGCCACTGATATGCTAATTAATCTGACAATAAATGTGAACCAAGAACAGCTAAAGTCACTAAAATCAGATAGTAGATTTATGCTACGCTTAGCTAACATGAGCTAAAACTGTCTAAATTAGCAAAAATCATCTTTCTAAAAGTTCTCAAAATAAGACAAACTTTGCTACCTCCGATTCCCTGACATGTATGCTAACGTAAACAATCCAATTAAGGTAAGATCAACTAACATCAGCGAATGTTTGCAAAGGCAAGCTAAAGTTGCTAACTGGCGTTTTAGCGTCAGTAGGGTTGCTAATATTTATGGTAATTCAATTTGGCAACAGCTAAATTGAGCCAAGATCACCTAAAGTGGCTAAATCAGCTAGCAAATGTTAGCCATGCTCGTTTAACATTGGCTACTGTTTGCTAAAACTGGCTAAAAATAGCCCAATGTCATTTAATCTGGTCAAAGTTCATTTTATTAAGAAACATTGCTAACTCAGATTCTCCGACATATATGCTAACTTAAACGATCTGTTTAAGATAAGATCAGCTAACATCAGCTAATGTTTGCAAAGGCAAGCTAGAGTTGCTTACTGACGTTTTAGCGTCGGTACGGTTGCTAATATTTATGATAATTTAATTTGAAAACAGCTAAATTGAGCCAAGATCAGCTCAAGTGGCTAAATCATCTTAGCAAATGTTAGCCATGCTCATTTAACATTGGCTACTGTTTGCTAAAACTGGATAAAGTTGCTCACTTTTGAACTTGTTGCCTGGGCTAATTAATCGGAAAATAAATCTGAGCCAAAATCAGTTAGTCACTAAAATCATATAGCAGATGTATGCTAGGCTCGGCTAACATGAGTCAATGTTTGCTAAAACCGGCTAAAATTAGCCCAATGTCATTTAATCTGGGCAAAATCCATTTTATTAAGAAACATTGCTAACTCAGATTCCCCGACATATATGCTAATTTAAACGATCCGTTTAAGATAAGATCAAGAGAATAATTTCGCCGCACCTAGTGTGTGTGCGACACTCATTGCTACTTTAACTTTAACTTGAACTAACATCAGCTAATGTTTGCAAAGGCAAGCTAAAGTTGCTAACTGGCGTTTTAGCGTCAGTAGGGTTGCTAATATTCATGGTAATTTAAATTTGACAACAGCTAAATTGAGCCAAGATCAGCTAAAGTGGCTAAATCAGCTAGAACATGTTAGCCATGCTCGTGTAACATTGGCTACTGTTTGCTAAAACTGGATAAAGTTGCTCACTTTTGAGCTTGTTGACTGGGCTAATTAATCGGACAATAAATCTGAGCCAAGATCAGTTAGTCACTAAACTCATATAGCAGATTTATGCTAGGCTCGGCTAACATGAGTCAATGTTTGCTAAAACTGGCTAAAATTAGCCCAATGTCATTTAATCTGGGCAAAATCCATTTTATTAAGAAACATTGCTAACTCAGATTCCCCGACATATATGCTAACTTAAACGATCTGTTTAAGATTAGATCAAGAGAATAATTTCGCCGCACCTAGTGTGTGTGCGACACTCATTGCTACTTTAACTTTAACTTGAACTAACATCAGCTAATGTTTGCAAAGGCAAGCTAAGGTTGCTAACTGACGTTTTAGCGTCAGTAGGGTTGCTAATATTTATGGTAATTTAAATTTGACAACAGCTAAATTGAGCCAAGATCAGCTCAAGTGGCTAAATCACCTTAGCAAATGTTAGCCATGCTCATTTAACATTGGCTACTGTTTGCTAAAACTGGATAAAGTTGCTAACTTTTGAGCTTGTTGCCTCAGCTAATTAATGGGAAAATAAATCTGAGCCAAGATCAGTTAGTCACTAAAATCATATAGCAGATTTATGCTAGGCTCGGCTAACATGAGTCAATGTCTGCTAAAACTGGCTAAAATTAGCCCAATGTCATTTAATCTGGGCAAAATTCATTTTATTAAGAAACATTGCTAACTCAGATTCCCCGACATATAAGCTAACTTAAACGATCTGTTTAAGATGAGATCAAGAGAATAATTTCGCCGCACCTAGTGTGTGTGCGACACTCATTGCTACTTTAACTTTAACTTGAACTAACATCAGCTAATGTTTGCAAAGGCAAGCTAAAGTTGCTAACTGACGTTTTAGCGTCAGTAGGGTTTTTAATATTTATGGTACGTTAAATTTGACAACAGCTAAATTGAGCCAAGATCAGCTCAAGTGGCTAAATCATCTTAGCAAATGTTAGCCATGCTCATTTAACATTGGCTACTGTTTGCTAAAACTGGATAAAGTTGCTAACTTTTGAACTTGTTGCCTGGGCTAATTAATCGGAAAATAAATCTGAGCCAAAATCAGTTAGTCACAAAAATCATATAGCAGATTTATGCTAGGCTCGGCTAACATGAGTCAATGTTTGCTAAAACTGGCTAAAATTAGCCCAATGTCATTTAATCTGGGCAAAATTCATTTTATTAAGAAACATTGCTAACTCAGATTCCCCGACATATATGCTAACTTAAACGATCTGTTTAAGATAAGATCAAGAGAATAATTTCGCCGCACCTAGTGTGTGTGCGACACTCATTGCTACTTTAACTTGAACTTGAACTAACATCAGCTAATGTTTGCAAAGGCAAGCTAAGGTTGCTAACTGACGTTTTAGCGTCAGTAGGGTTGCAAATATTTATGGTAATTTAAATTTGACAACAGCTAAATTGAGCCAAGATCAGCTAAAGTGGCTAAATCAGCTAGAAAATGTTAGCCATGCTCGTTTAACATTGGCTACTGTTTGCTAAAACTGGCTAAAAATAGCCCAATGTCATTTAATCTGGTCAAAGTTCATTTTATTAAGAAACATTGCTAAGTCAGATTCTCCGACATATATGCTAACTTAAACGATCTGTTTAAGATAAGATCAGCTAACATCAGCTAATGTTTGCAAAGGCAAGCTAGAGTTGCTTACTGACGTTTTAGCGTCGGAACGGTTGCTAATATGTATGGTAATATAATTTGACAACAGCTAAATTGAGCCAAGATCAGCTAAAGTGGCTAAATCAGTTTAGCAAATGTTAGCCATGCTCATTTAACATTGGCTACTGTTTGCTAAAACTGGATAAAGTTGCTAACTTTTGAACTTGTTGCCTGGGCTAATTAATCGGAAAATAAATCTGAGCCAAAATCAGTTAGTCACTAAAATCATATAGCAGATTTATGCTAGGCTCGGCTAACATGAGTCAATGTTTGCTAAAACTGGCTAAAATTAGCCCAATGTCATTTAATCTGGGCAAAATTCATTTTATTAAGAAACATTGCTAACTCAGATTCCCCGACATATATGCTAACTTAAACGATCTGTTTAAGATAAGATCAAGAGAATAATTTCGCCGCACCTAGTGTGTGTGCGACACTCATTGCTACTTTAACTTTAACTTGAACTAACATCAGCTAATGTTTGCAAAGGCAAGCTAAGGTTGCTAACTGGCGTTTTAGCGTCAGTAGGGTTGCTAATATTTATGGTAATTCAATTTGGCAACAGCTAAATTGAGCCAAGATCAGCTAAAGTGGCTAAATCAGCTAGCAAATGTTAGCCATGCTCGTGTAACATTGGCTACTGTTTGCTAAAACTGGCTAAAAATAGCCCAATGTCATTTAATCTGGTCAAAGTTCATTTTATTAAGAAACATTGCTAAGTCAGATTCTCCGACATATATGCTAACTTAAACGATCTGTTTAAGATAAGATCAGCTAACATCAGCTAATGTTTGCAAAGGCAAGCTAGAGTTGTTTACTGACGTTTTAGCGTCGGAACGGTTGCTAATATGTATGGTAATATAATTTGACAACAGCTAAATTGAGCCAAGATCAGCTCAAGTGGCTAAATCATCTTAGCAAATGTTAGCCATGCTCATTTAACATTTGCATCACTGAACTCTGCTAAGCAATGTGGTCTACATACAACCTACAAACACAAAGATATGTTTCAAAGGGCCAATTTATTTCAGGCCAGAACAAATAACATACATAAGTAACAAACCGCATAATAACAACATAACTGTAAATCTGGCTTCACCCAAGAAAGGCACACATGACAAACACACAAAGCCTAACCAGGCGTTTTTCTCTCTCAAGGAATTGTGAAATAAAATCATGTCTTCAGGAGATCAACACTGTACTGAAGCCCAGAACACTCTACGCATTTCCACAGTTTTAGTTTAGAGATACGGAAAGATTGGCCTGGCCCACTAGGATCCCTCGTTATGTTTGTGAACTTTATAGTCTATACATTTAGAGTGAGGTGACAATCCAACACTCTAGAAGTCTAGAATGAAAGAGTATATAAGAGAATTGACAGAGTGTGTACCTTCAGTGCTGAATGATGAGCAGAGAGTTTTCTTTAGCTCGCTTTCCATGTTTATGTCCTCACTGTCCAGGTACGTGGAAAATGTTTCCGTGCCATTTGCAGTTTGACGCCGGTATCATGCTAATTAGCTGCCTGAAAGCGGGTGACTCCACTGTACAAATAGTCCGCATGTCTTCTAGCACATACGCTGCAATGGCTCTATCAACGTTGTCCTGGCTAGCAGTCCCTCCGTTAAAATCCTTAGGTGGAGGTGGAGGTGGAGGTGGAGGTGGAGGTGAAATGGCATCGGAGTCTGTGTCTCCTTTTACTAGCTTCGTCGAAGCATGTTGCTTTTGTAGCTGTTTCAGCAAATTTGAATTGCTGTTTTGGGCGGAAGATGGGATCTATGATCCAAGACACAACTTACATTTCACTAAAATGTTCTTTTCTTTGTGCTCGACAAAAGAAAAGTAGTGAGAATATCTACATGTTAAGAAACTCGACTGCAGCTACGCCATGATGTCTTGTTAGTAAACACAGACACGCCCCCTCCCCTCCCCACACCCACACCCAGACACACACAGAGCGTACCTCTTCTCTTAAATAACGCAGTAACGCATCATGTAGTAACGGTAACCGAGTTACTGAATATAAAAAATAATGCGTTAGACTACTAGTTACCGCCGAAAATAATGGCGTTACAGTACTTTGTAACGCGTAAGTCCCAACACTGGCGACCTGTCAAATGGACGTCAAGTGGATCTAGCATAATATTGTGAGAGTCCAGTCCATAGTGGATCTAACATAATAGTGTGAGAAAGTGATAAAGTTGCTAAGTTTTTAGCTTGTTTCCGCAACTAATTAATCGGAAATTAAATCTGAGCCAAGATCAGCTTGTCACTAATATCAGATAGCAGATTTATGCTAGGCTCGGCTAACATTAGTCAGTGTAATCTTAGCTAACATTTTTTGTTAACTTTTTCTTAAATGAGCATGAATGCTCATTGCCCTGAGACCGTATAAAGTCAATTAGCAAATTGTTAGCTAATCTCAGCTAACATTTTTTGTTGACCTATTTTTCAGTTAGCATGAATGCTCGTTGCCCTGCTAACTTAAAAAAAGGTCAACAAAAAATGTTTGCTAAAACTGGCTAAAATTAGCCCAATGTCATTTAATCTGGGCAAAGCTCATTTTATTAAGAAACATTGCTAACTCAGATTCCCCAACATATATGCTAACTTAAACAATATATTTGAGATAATCGGATAACTTCAGCCTTAGGCCGCTAACATTTGCGCTAATTTATAATCCGACATCAGCTAGTATGAGATAGCATCTAATTGTTGCTAACATCTCATTTCACTACCACGACTCTATTTGATCACACACCGTTTATCTTCAAGACACCCTTTTGATAGCTCACATGAGCTAAAATTAGCATCACAATTAGCAAATGTTAGCTAATCTTAGCTAAAAAATGTTGTTGATCTTTTTTTAAGTTAGCATGAATGCTCGTTGCCCCGAGACCGTATAAAGTCAATTAGCAAATTGTTAGCTAATTTTAGCTAACATTTTTTGTTGACCTTTTTTTAAGTTAGCATGAATGCTCGTTGCCCTGACACCGTATAAAGTCAATTAGCAAATTATTAGCTAATCTTAGCTAACATTTTTTGTTAACTTTTTTTAAAGTTAGCATGAATGCTCGTTGCCCCGAGACCGTATAAAGTCAATTAGCAAATTGTTCGCTAATTTTAGCTAACATTTTTTGTTGACCTTTTTTTAAGTTAGCATGAATGCTCGTTGCCCTGACACCGTATAAAGTCAATTAGCAAATTATTAGCTAATCTTAGCTAACATTTTTTGTTAACTTTTTCTTGAATTAGCATGAATGCTCGTTGCCCTGAGACCGTATAAAGTCAATTAGCAAATTGTTAGCTAATCTCAGCTAACATTTTTTGTTGACCTATTTTTCAGTTAGCATGAATGCTCGTTGCCCTGCTAACTTAAAAAAAGGTCAACAAAAAATGTTTGCTAAAACTGGCTAAAATTAGCCCAATGTCATTTAATCTGGGCAAAGCTCATTTTATTAAGAAACATTGCTAACTCAGATTCCCCAACATATATGCTAACTTAAACAATGCATTTGAGATAATCGGATAACTTCAGCCTTAGGCCGCTATCATTTGCGCTAATTTACAATCTGACATCAGCTAGTACGAGACAGCATCTAATTGTTGGCTAACATTACCTTTCACTACCGCGACTCTATTTGATCACGCACCGTTTATCTTCAAGACACCCTTTTGATAGCTCACATGAGCTAAAATTAGCATCACAATTAGCAAATGTTAGCTAATCTTAGCTAAAAAATGTTGTTGATCTTTTTTTAAGTTAGCATGAATGCTCGTTGCCCTGACACCGTATAAAGTCAATTAGCAAATTATTAGCTAATCTTAGCTAACATTTTTTGTTAACTTTTTTTTAAGTTAGCATGAATGCTCGTTGCCCCGAGACCGTATCAAGTCAATTAGCAAATTGTTAGCTAATTTTAGCTAACATTTTTTGTTGACCTTTTTTTAAGTTAGCATGAATGCTCGTTGCCCTGTCACCGTAAAAAGTAAATTAGCAAATTATTAGCTAATCTTAGCTAACATTTTTTGTTAACTTTTTTTTAAGTTAGCATGAATGCTCGTTGCCCTGAGACCGTATAAAGTCAATTAGCAAATGGTTAGCTAATCTCAGCTAACATTTTTTGTTGACCTATTTTTCAGTTAGCATGAATGCTCGTTGCCCTGCTAACTTAAAAAAAGGTCAACAAAAAATGTTTGCTAAAACTGGCTAAAATTAGCCCAATGTCATTTAATCTGGGCAAAGCTCATTTTATTAAGAAACATTGCTAACTCAGATTCCCCAACATATATGCTAACTTAAACAATGCATTTGAGATAATCGGATAACTTCAGTCTTAGGCCGCTATCATTTACGCTAATTTATAATCTGACATTAGGTAGTACAAGATAGCATCTAATTGTTGGCTAACACTACCTTTCACTACCGCGACTCTATTTGATCACACACCGTTTATCTTCAAGACACCCTTTTGATAGCTCACATGAGCTAAAATTAGCATCACAATTAGCAAATGTTAGCTAATATTAGCTAAAAAATGTTGTTGATCTTTTTTTAAGTTAGCATGAATGCTTGTTGCCCCGAGACCGTATAAAGTTAATTAGCAAATTGTTAGCTAATTTTAGCTAACATTTTTGTTGACCTTTTTTTAAGTTAGCATGAATGCTCCTTGCCCTGACACGTATAAAGTCAATTAGCAAATTATTAGCTAATCTTAGCTAACATTTTTTGTTAACTTTTTTTCAAGTTAGCATGAATGCTTGTTGCCCTGAGACCGTATAAAGTCAATTAGCAAATTGTTGGCTAATCTTAGCTAACATTTTTTGTTCACCATTTTTTTAAGTTAGCATGAATGCTCGTTGCCCTGCTAACTTAAAAAAAGGTCAACAAAAAATGTTAGCTGAGATTAGCTAACAATTTGCTAATTAACTTTATACTGTCTCAGGGCAACGAGCATTCATGCTAACTTAAAAAAAAAGGTCAACAAAAAATGTTAGCTAATATTAGCTAAAATTTGCTAATCTTAGCTAGCATTTTTTGTTGACCTTTTTTTATGTTAGCATGAATGCTCGTTGTCCTGCTAACTTCAAAAAGGTCAACAAAAATTGTTAGCTAAGATTAGCTAGCAATTTTCTAATTGACTTTATACGGTCTCAGGGCAACGAACACTCATGCTAACTTAAAAAAAAGGTCAACAAAAAATGTTAGCTAAGATTAGCTAACATCTGCTAAGTATATAAAAACTTCAGTGCAGAAAAATTAATTGTATTAAAAATTGAGTATAAAAAACAGTAATAAAAACTGAAATAATTCAGTGTGCAGAAAATTCAGTGGGAAAACATTTCAGTACAGAAAAAATCGGTGTAATGAAAAACCTGTGTAATTTTTTTTTTTTTAATTTATAAAACATTTAGCACATTAAATTCAGTGAAAAAAAATGCTTAAACTTAAAAAAAAGGTCAACAAAAACGTTAACTAAGATTAGCTAACATTTGCTAATCTTAGCTAACATTTTTTGTTGACCTTTTTTTAAGTTAGCATGAATGCTCGTTGTCCTGCTAACTTGAAAAAAAGTCAACAAAAAATGTTAGCTAAAATTAGCTAACAATTTGCTAATTGACTTTGTACGGTCTCAGGGCAATGAGCATTCATGCTAACTTAAAAAAAGGTCAACAAAAAATGCTAGCTAAGATTAGTTAACATTTGCTAAGTATATAAATACTTCAGTGCAGAAAAATTCAGTGTATTAAAAATTTTGTATAAAAAAACAGTAATAAAAACTAATAAAATAAAAGAATGTGCAGAAAATTCAGTGGGAAAACATTTCAGTACAGAAAAAATCAGTGTGATAAAAAATCTGTGTAATTTTATAAAACATTTAGAACATTAAATTCAGTGAAAAAAAATGCTTAAACTTAAAAAAAAAGGTCAACAAAAAATGTTAGCTAAGATTAGCAAATGTTAGCTAATCTTAGCTAACATTTTTTGTTGACCTTTTTTTAAGTTAGCATGAATGCTCGTTGCCCTGCTAACTTACAAAAAGGTCAACAAAAAATGTTAGCTAAAATTAGCTAACAATTTGCTAATTGACTTTGTACGGTCTCAGGGCAACGAGCATTCATGCTAACTTAAAAAAAAGGTCAACAAAAAATGTTAGCTAAGATTAGTTAACATTTGCTAAGTATATAAAAACTTCAGTGCAGACAAATTCAGTGTATTAAAAATTTAGTATAAAAAAACAGTAATAAAAACTAATAAAATAAAAGAATGTGCAGAAAATTCAGTGGGAAAACATTTCAGTACAGAAAAATCAGTGTAATAAAAAAATCTGTGCAGTTTTTTTTTTTAATTTATAAAAAATTTAGAACATTAAATTCAGTGAAAAAAAATGCTTAAACTTAAAAAAAAAGGTCAACAAAAAATGTTAGCTAAGATTAGCAAATGTTAGCTAATCTTAGCTAACATTTTTTGTTGACCTTTTTTTAAGTTAGCATGAATGCTCGTTGTCCTGCTAACTTACAAAAAAGTCAACAAAAAATGTTAGCTAAGATTAGCTAACAATTTGCTAATTGACTTTATAGGATCTCAGGGCAACGAGCATTCATGCTAACTTAAAAAAAAGGTCAACAAAAAATGTTAGCTAAGATTAGTTAACATTTGATAAGTATATAAAAACTTCAGTGCAGAAAAATTCAGTGTATTAAAAATTTAGTATAAAAAAACTAATAAAAACTAATAAAGTAAAAGAATGTGCAGAAAATTCAGTGGGAAAACATTTCAGTACAGAAAAAATCAGCGTGATAAAAAATCTGTGTAATTTTTTTTTTTAATTTATAAAACATTTAGAACATTAAATTCAGTGAAAAAAAATGCTTAATCTTAAAAAAAAAAGGTCAACAAAAAATGTTAGCTAAGATAAGCAAATGTTAGCTAATCTTAGCTAACATTTTTTGTTGACCTTTTTTTAAGTTAGCATGAATGCTCATTGTCCTGCTAACTTAAAAAAAAGTCAACAAAAAATGTTAGCTAAGATTAGCTAACAATTTGCTAATTGACTTTATATGATCTCAGGGCAACGAGCATTCATGCTAACTTAAAAAAAAGGTCAACAAAAAATGTTAGCTAAGATTAGTTAACATTTGCTAAGTATATAAAAACTTCAGTGCAGAAAAATTCAGTGTATTAAAAATTTAGTATAAAAAAACAGTAATAAAAACTAATAAAATAAAAGAATGTGCAGAAAATTCAGTGGGAAAACATTTCAGTACAGAAAAAATCAGTGTGATAAAAAATCTGTGTAATTTTTTTTTTAAATTTATAAAACATTTAGAACATTAAATTCAGTGAAAAAAAATGCTTAAACTAAAAAAAAAGGTCAACAAAAAATGTTAGCTAAGATTAGCAAATGTTAGCTAATCTTAGCTAACATTTTTTGTTGACCTTTTTTTAAGTTAGCATGAATGCTCGTTGCCCTGCTAACTTACAAAAAGGTCAACAAAAATGTTAGCTAAAATTAGGTAACAATTTGCTAATTGACTTTGTACGGTCTCAGGGCAACGAGCATTCATGCTAACTTAAAAAAAAGGTCAACAAAAAATGTTAGCTAAGATTAGTTAACATTTGCTAAGTATATAAAAACTTCAGTGCAGAAAAATTCAGTGTATTAAAAATTTAGTATAAAAAAACTAATAAAAACTAATAAAATAAAAGAATGTGCAGAAAATTCAGTGGGAAAACATTTCAGTACAGAAAAAATCAGCGTGATAAAAAATCTGTGTAATTTTATAAAACATTTAGAACATTAAATTCAGCGAAAAAAAATGCTTAAT
Source organism: Entelurus aequoreus (assembly GCF_033978785.1). NCBI lineage: Eukaryota > Metazoa > Chordata > Actinopteri > Syngnathiformes > Syngnathidae > Entelurus > Entelurus aequoreus. The sequence goes on along the minus strand of NC_084732.1, from coordinate 1,967,511 downwards.
CTTAAAAAAAAAAGGTCAACAAAAAATGTTAGCTAAGATTAGCAAATGTTAGCTAATCTTAGCTAAAATTTTTTGTTGACCTTTTTTTAAGTTAGCATGAATGCTTGTTGCCCTGCTAACTTACAAAAAGGTCAACAAAAAATGTTAGCTAAAATTAGCTAACAATTTGCCAATTGACTTTGTACGGTCTCAGGGCAACGAGCATTCATGCTAACTTAAAAAAAAGGTCAACAAAAAATGTTAGCTAAGATTAGTTAACATTTGCTAAGTATATAAAAACTTCAGTGCAGAAAAATTCAGTGTATTAAAAATTTAGTATAAAAAAAACTAATAAAAACTAATAAAATAAAAGAATGTGCAGAAAATTCAGTGGGACAACATTTCAGTACAGAAAAAATCAGTGTGATAAAAAATCTGTGTAATTTTATAAAACATTTAGAACATTAAATTCAGTGAAAAAAAATGCTTAAACTTAAAAAAAAAAGGTCAACAAAAAATGTTAGCTAAGATTAGCAAATGTTAGCTAATCTTAGCTAACATTTTTTGTTGACCTTTTTTCAAGTTAGCATGAATGCTCGTTGCCCTGCTAACTTACAAAAAGGTCAACAAAAAATGTTAGCTAAAATTAGCTAACAATTTGCTAATTGACTTTGTACGGTCTCAGGGCAACGAGCATTCATGCTAACTTAAAAAAAAGGTCAACAAAAAATGTTAGCTAAGATTAGTTAACATTTGCTAAGTATATAAAAACTTCAGTGCAGACAAATTCAGTGTATTAAAAATTTAGTATAAAAAAACAGTAATAAAAACTAATAAAATAAAAGAATGTGCAGAAAATTCAGTGGGAAAACATTTCAGTACAGAAAAATCAGTGTAATAAAAAAATCTGTGCAGTTTTTTTTTTTAATTTATAAAAAATTTAGAACATTAAATTCAGTGAAAAAAAATGCTTAAACTTAAAAAAAAAGGTCAACAAAAAATGTTAGCTAAGATTAGCAAATGTTAGCTAATCTTAGCTAACATTTTTTGTTGACCTTTTTTTAAGTTAGCATGAATGCTCGTTGTCCTGCTAACTTACAAAAAAGTCAACAAAAAATGTTAGCTAAGATTAGCTAACAATTTGCTATTTGACTTTATAGGATCTCAGGGCAACGAGCATTCATGCTAACTTAAAAAAAAGGTCAACAAAAAATGTTAGCTAAGATTAGTTAACATTTGATAAGTATATAAAAACTTCAGTGCAGAAAAATTCAGTGTATTAAAAATTTAGTATAAAAAAACTAATAAAAACTAATAAAATAAAAGAATGTGCAGAAAATTCAGTGGGAAAACATTTCAGTACAGAAAAAATCAGCGTGATAAAAAATCTGTGTAATTTTTTTTTTAAATTTATAAAACATTTAGAACATTAAATTCAGTGAAAAAAAATGCTTAATCTTAAAAAAAAAAGGTCAACAAAAAATGTTAGCTAAGATTAGCAAATGTTAGCTAATCTTAGCTAACATTTTTTGTTGACCTTTTTTTAAGTTAGCATGAATGCTCATTGTCCTGCTAACTTAAAAAAAAGTCAACAAAAAATGTTAGCTAAGATTAGCTAACAATTTGCTAATTGACTTTATATGATCTCAGGGCAACGAGCATTCATGCTAACTTAAAAAAAAGGTCAACAAAAAATGTTAGCTAAGATTAGTTAACATTTGCTAAGTATATAAAAACTTCAGTGCAGAAAAATTCAGTGTATTAAAAATTTAGTATAAAAAAACAGTAATAAAAACTAATAAAATAAAAGAATGTGCAGAAAATTCAGTGGGAAAACATTTCAGTACAGAAAAAATCAGTGTGATAAAAAATCTGTGTAATTTTTTTTTTAAATTTATAAAACATTTAGAACATTAAATTCAGTGAAAAAAAATGCTTAAACTAAAAAAAAAGGTCAACAAAAAATGTTAGCTAAGATTAGCAAATGTTAGCTAATCTTAGCTAACATTTTTTGTTGACCTTTTTTTAAGTTAGCATGAATGCTCGTTGCCCTGCTAACTTACAAAAAGGTCAACAAAAATGTTAGCTAAAATTAGGTAACAATTTGCTAATTGACTTTGTACGGTCTCAGGGCAACGAGCATTCATGCTAACTTAAAAAAAAGGTCAACAAAAAATGTTAGCTAAGATTAGTTAACATTTGCTAAGTATATAAAAACTTCAGTGCAGAAAAATTCAGTGTATTAAAAATTTAGTATAAAAAAACTAATAAAATAAAAGAATGTGCAGAAAATTCAGTGGGACAACATTTCAGTACAGAAAAAATCAGTGTGACAAAAAATCTGTGTAATTTTATAAAACATTTAGAACATTAAATTCAGTGAAAAAAAATGCTTAATCTTAAAAAAAAAGGTCAACAAAAAATGTTAGCTAAGATTAGCAAATGTTAACTAATCTTAGCTAAAAATTTTTGTTGACCTTTTTTTAAGTTAGCATGAATGCTTGTTGCCCTGCTAACTTACAAAAAGGTCAACAAAAAATGTTAGCTAAAATTAGCTAACAATTTGCCAATTGACTTTGTACGGTCTCAGGGCAACGAGCATTCATGCTAACTTAAAAAAAAGGTCAACAAAAAATGTTAGCTAAGATTAGTTAACATTTGCTAAGTATATAAAAACTTCAGTGCAGAAAAATTCAGTGTATTAAAAATTTAGTATAAAAAAACTAATAAAAACTAATAAAATAAAAGAATGTGCAGAAAATTCAGTGGGACAACATTTCAGTACAGAAAAAATCAGTGTGATAAAAAATCTGTGTAATTTTATAAAACATTTAGAACATTAAATTCAGTGAAAAAAATGCTTAAACTTAAAAAAAAAAGGTCAACAAAAAATGTTAGCTAAGATTAGCAAATGTTAGCTAATCTTAGCTAACATTTTTTGTTGACCTTTTTTTAAGTTAGCATGAATGCTTGTTGCCCTGCTAACTTACAAAAAGGTCAACAAAAAATGTTAGCTAAAATTAGCTAACAATTTGCTAATTGACTTTGTACGGTCTCAGGGCAACGAGCATTCATGCTAACTTAAAAAAAAGGTCAACAAAAAATGTTAGCTAAGATTAGTTAACATTTGCTAAGTATATAAAAACTTCAGTGCAGAAAAATTCAGTGTATTAAAAATTTAGTATAAAAAAACAGTAATAAAAACTAATAAAATAAAATAATTCAGTGGGAAAACATTTCAGTACAGAAAAAATCAGTGTGATAAAAAATCTGTGTAATTTTTTTTTTTAATTTATAAAACATTTAGAACATTAAATTCAGTGAAAAAAATGCTTAATCTTAAAAAAAAAAAGGTCAACAAAAAATGTTAGCTAAGATTAGCAAATGTTAGCTAATCTTAGTTTTTTGTTGACCTTTTTTTAAGTTAGCATGAATGCTCGTTGTCCTGCTAACTTACAAAAAAGTCAACAAAAAATGTTAGCTAAGATTAGCTAACAATTTGCTAATTGACTTTATACGATCTCAGGGCAACGAGCATTCATGCTAACTTAAAAAAAAGGTCAACAAAAAATGTTAGCTAAGATTAGTTAACATTTGCTAAGTATATAAAAACTTCAGTGCAGAAAAATTCAGTGTATTAAAAATTTAGTATAAAAAAACTAATAAAAACTAATAAAATAAAAGAATGTGCAGAAAATTCAGTGGGAAAACATTTCAGTACAGAAAAAATCAGTGTGATAAAAAATCTGTGTAATTTTATAAAACATTTAGAACATTAAATTCAGTGAAAAAAAATGCTTAATCTTAAAAAAAAAAGGTCAACAAAAAATGTTAGCTAAGATTAGCAAATGTTAGCTAATCTTAGCTAACATTTTTTGTTGACCTTTTTTTAAGTTAGCATGAATGCTCGTTGCCCTGCTAACTTACAAAAAGGTCAACAAAAAATGTTAGCTAAAATTAGCTAACAATTTGCTAATTGACTTTATATGATCTCAGGGCAACGAGCATTCATGCTAACTTAAAAAAAAGGTCAACAAAAAATGTTAGCTAAGATTAGTTAACATTTGCTAAGTATATAAAAACTTCAGTGCAGAAAAATTCAGTGTATTAAAAATTTAGTATAAAAAAACTAATAAAAACTAATAAAATAAAAGAATGTGCAGAAAATTCAGTGGGAAAACATTTCAGTACAGAAAAAAATCAGTGTGATAAAAAATCTGTGTAATTTTATAAAACATTTAGAACATTAAATTCAGTGAAAAAAAATGCTTAATCTAAAAAAAAAAGGTCAACAAAAAATGTTAGCTAAGATTAGCAAATGTTAGCTAATCTTAGCTAACATTTTTTGTTGACCTTTTTTTAAGTTAGCATGAATGCTCGTTGCCCTGCTAACTTACAAAAAGGTCAACAAAAAATGTTAGCTAAAATTAGCTAACAATTTGCTAATTGACTTTGTACGGTCTCAGGGCAACGAGCATTCATGCTAACTTAAAAAAAAGGTCAACAAAAAATGTTAGCTAAGATTAGTTAACATTTGCTAAGTATATAAAAACTTCAGTGCAGAAAAATTCAGTGTATTAAAAATTTAGCATAAAAAAACTAATAAAATAAAAGAATGTGCAGAAAATTCAGTGGGAAAACATTTCAGTACAGAAAAAATCAGTGTGATAAAAAAATCTGTGTAATTTTATAAAACATTTAGAACATTAAATTCAGTGAAAAAAAATGCTTAATCTTAAAAAAAAAAGGTCAACAAAAAATGTTAGCTAAGATTAGCAAATGTTAGCTAATCTTAGCTAACATTTTTTGTTGACCTTTTTTTAAGTTAGCATGAATGCTTGTTGCCCTGCTAACTTACAAAAAGGTCAACAAAAAATGTTAGCTAAAATTAGCTAACAATTTGCCAATTGACTTTGTACGGTCTCAGGGCAACGAGCATTCATGCTAACTTAAAAAAAGGTCAACAAAAATGAGCTAAGAATAGCTAACATTTGCTAATTGTGATGCTAGTTTTAGCTCATGTGAGCTATCAAAAGGGTGTCTTGAAGATAAACGGTGTGTGGTCAAATAGAGTCGCGGTAGTGAAAGGTGAAGTGTTTTCCGCGCGGGAATCAAACCGCCACAGAGAAAACCACCAGGATGTCGTTTGATCCCCCGCAGGGGGGGGGGTGGGGGGGCGGCGACGCGACCCGGGGGTTATTGGAACGGAAGCCTGGTACGGGGCGACAGGCGGCGCTAAGACCGAGTTTGGTCCGGCGCCGAGTGCGGCGGGCTTACGATGATCCGGGCGTCTTGGCCGGATGGAAAGCGTGTCGCCGGGGAAGGTGGAATCAGAGGAGATCAGCGCGGCTGGCGCTTCATGATAGCATCTTGATGCGTCAGGAGGGGGGAGGGGGGAGGCCCCCCCGCACCACTCCCCCAATTAATGCCAGGCTGTTGAATCCCCCTCCACCCCTCCCCTCCCTGGCACTTGACCACACACACGAGGATGCACGCGTGTCCAAAGTGTGGCGTCCAGGATCAGGAATATTTGCACATTAGAAACACCAGCTGGGCCCAGCAGCCATTAGCACCACAACAACAACAACGCTAACAGTGTGTGTGTGTGTGTGTGTGAGTGTGTGTGTGTGTGTGTGTGTGTGTCACATTTTAAACAGATTAAAAGCAGTACGTTGTTCATGCATTGAAGTCAAAACAATAATTAAAAGCAGTACTTTGTTCATGCATTGAAGTCAAAACAATAATTAAAAGCAGTACTTTGTTCATGTATTTAAGTCAAAACAATAAGACAATATGCAAATGAGATGATGTGACCAGGTTGCAACATGACAAACAAACATGGCGTCTTTGAATGCATTTTCCCTAAAGGGGCGGAGCTAATTCACCTTTTGTTCCTGCCTTATTCCTGAAGGATTCCTAAATCCTTCTTCTGTGATTTCTTAATCATTACTAAATGATTAATTATATATATATATATATATATATATATATATATATATATATATATATATATATATATATATATATATATATATATATATATAATCATTCCTAAAATATTTCTGTGTGATTCGACAATTTTTTCTAAATCATCCCAATTATTATTTAAAAAATAATTCCCAATAATTATTTATTTTTAAATGATTCTCAAATATTAAAAAAAAAAAAAAATAGAAATAATTTAAAATTAATCAAGGAATCATTCTGAAAGCATTTTTTTATCATTTAAATTCAAACAAGAAATCATTCTGAATTTCATAAATAAATTAGAAATGTTTGGCAAATTCTTTCGAAATAATTCAGGAATCAGTTAAAAATAATTGACGTGTAGTTCGGGCTTTTTGAAATCATTTAGAATGAAATAAGACATCATTATGAATTATTCACAAATCATTTATAAATAAATCAGGACTATATAGTAATTATTTTTTTACATTTTCAAAGCCCTTAAAATATTTATTTTTATAATTATATTTATCATTTAAAATATATATTTTTTGAATATTTGAGAATCATTTAAAAATAAATAATTATTGGGAATTATTTTTTAAATAATAATTGGGATGATTTAGAAAAAATTGTACATATATATATATATATATATATATATATATATATATGTATATATATATATATATATATATATATATATATATATATATATATATATATATACATATATATATATATATATACATATATATATATATATATATATATATATATATATATATATATATATATATATATATATATATATATATATATATATATATATATATATATATATATATATATATATATATGTATAAAATCATTCCTAAAGTATGTCTGTGTGATTTCACAATTTTTTCTAAATCATCCCAATTATTATTTAAAAAATAATTCCCAATAATTATTTATTTTTAAATGATTCTCAAATATTCAAAAAAATATATATTTTAAATCATAAATATGATTATAAAACTAAATATTTTAAGGGCTTTGAAAATTTGAAAAACAATTACTATATAGTCCTGATTTATTTATAAATGATTTGCGAATCATTCATAATGATGTCTTATTTCATTCTAAATTATTTCAAAAAGCCTGAACTACACGTCATTTATTTTTAACTGATTCCAAACATGCCAAACATTCCTAATTTATTTATGAAATTCAGAATGAGTTCTTGTTTAAATTTAAATTATACAAAAATGCTTTCAGAATGATTCCTTGATTATTTTTACATTATTTCTAATTCATTTTAACTTAAAACCTCAATTATTCTTTGTTAATTACTAAATTATTCCTGAATCATTTGCACCTTTTTAGTAAATTATTCTTAATCTCTAAATATTTCCTAAAATGAATCCTTATTTATTTCAAAATGTTTCCGGAATAATTTTAAAAACTAAATCCTTTTAAATGCTTCCTGAATCATTAAAAAAATAATGAATGTTTATTTAACTCTAAATAATCCCTGGTCAATTTAAAAAATATTCTGAATTATTCTTAGATTATTTCTAAAATATATGTATTCCTGACTTAATTTAAATTTCCCTGCAAATGCTTCCAGAACATTTTCTAAATAGTTCCTGAAGTACTCATAATTTATTTGTAAAGGTTTCCTGAATGATTTTCAAATAAATTCTGAATTATACCTTATGGATTCCTATTGGGTCCTAAATGTTACCTGGAGTATTCTTCATGTAATTCCTAAACAATATGTTGTTGTTAAGTGATTCCTGCTTATGCCCCAACAAGTTAATTATATTGCTCATACGTCAACTTTTATTATTATATTTCCGCACGTTTCTCTTACGATTAAAACGAGACGGAGCGGCCAACGAACCCCCACATATGTTATACCGTCGGAAAGGTCTCACTCGCGCCTATGGCGGTACTTTAAGTTGGCAACATTTCGTGTCACCGTGGTGACGCTATTCACGAATAAATAAAAAAATGGGCCAATTGAATGGGTACATACCCTTTTAATGGACAAACGCCAACAAGACAAGATTATCTCCTCCGGTAGCTCAGCCATTCTTTCACGTAGCTCGGTGCTTAGCCTCTCGTTTTGTTCACACACTTGTCTACTTTCGACACAAGCTAACTGATAGCACGCTAACGTTAGCTTGCTTGCATGCTAACATAAGCATGATTTTTCTTTAGCTAAATTTGCTTCCGAGTCAAATAACTTGGTACGTGACGCTTGTTAACTGTTAGCATGCAAACGCTAGCATGCTAGCAAGCTAATTTTAGCATGCTAACTTTTTTTTTTGCTGTGTTTTTCACTTTTTTCCTCTACTTCCGCAGCCATACACCTTAGAGCCGTGTTACTTGATATGTGAGCATACTTGCCAACCCTCCCGTTTTTACCGGGAGACTCCCGGTATTCAGCGCCTCTCCCAAAAACCTCCCGGCAGAAATTTTCTCCCGACAAACTCCCGGTATTCAGCCGGAGCTGGAGGCCACGGCCCCTCCAGCTCGATGCGGACCTGAGTGGGGACAGCCTGTTCTCACGTCCGCTTTCCCACAATATAAACAGCTTGCCTGCCCAATGACGTCGTAACTGTAGAATGATCGAGGGCGAGTTCTTGGTTTCTTATGTGGGTTTATTGTTAGGCAGTTTCATTAACGTCCTCCCAGCGCGGTAACAACACACAACAACAGCAGTCACGTTTAGTCTACCGTAAAGCAGTTTGTCTGCCGTAAACAGCAATGTTGTGACACTCTTAAACAGGACAATACTGCCATCTACTGGATAGCCTCCAGAACACTGAAATTCAAGTATTTCTTTTATTTATTATATATATATATATATATATATATATATATATATATATATATATATATATATATATATATATATATATATATATATATATATATATATATATATACACATATATATATATATATATATATATATATATATATATATATATATACACATATATATATATATATATATATATATATATATATATATATATATATATATATATATATATATATATATATATATATATATACACATATATATATATATATATATATATATATATATATATATATATATATATATATATATATATATATATATATATATATATATATATATACACATGTATGAAATACTTGAGTTGGTGAATTCTATCTTAAATATATTCCCCTCTTAACCACGCCCCCAACAACGCCCCCCCCCCCACCCCCCACTTCCCGGTATCGGAGGTCTCAAGGTTGGCAAGTATGTATGCGAGACATGCTAACTGTTAGCATGCCATCGTTTGCACACATGCTAAGTGTTATATTTTAATGTAAGCATGCTAATGTTTTGTACAGTTTCACCTAAAACTCTCGGATTCAGACATTCGGCACGAGCGGTCTGGGGCACAGATAAGCAGGCCCATCAAAATTTCCGCGGGAATTTTCTAGTTGTGTTTACACTGCTAGCATGTTAGCGTTAGCATCGGACAGAACCCTGATTTTTGAAAACGTGAGGTCAAAGGTTATGTTTGGGCCTCGACACTCGGATTGTACTCGCCTTTAAAAAAAAAAAACGCCTGTGGGTTCTTGTCTCGTTTGTTTTAGATGCTTCTAGAACATTGCGAGGAAGATCAACACTAAACGTGTTTGCAGTTTGTGTGTGTGTGTGCGTCAGGCGGGTGTCATGCGAGGCGAGGACTGATATGAATAAAAGAGGAAATATCGTTTGCATATTATTTTAAGTAAGTGTAGAAATTTCATTCCACGTTGGTAATCCACAAAACAAATATGTCGTGGCGTATTTAAAATAGGGTGGGGAAGGAGGGAGGGGGGGGGCTTCAATTTCCTATTGTGGCGTTAGTGCTGTTTGCTCTTTGTGTGTGTTTGAATTGATTTGCAGCTCTGCAGACAAGAGCTCAACGCTCCCACCAAGAATCCATCTTTTCATATCAGCTGATACTCGCCGCGCGCTATTAGATTGATTTTTGTATTATTTTTCTTCTTCGCCGCCCGTCCTCCCCCACCCCACGCCCTCCCCGCCCCTCCTCCTTCCCCCTCGCTTTGCGGCGGATGTTAACAAACAAGCCGGGACGACACCCAAGATGGATGCGTGGCTTCGGTTCCGAACACGACGCGTGTATACCGGGCCGCGATGACGCTGCGGTGACCACGCCAGGCCACCGGGCGGCGCCGGTCGGCATGGCGCGTCTGACTTTCGGACAATTGTTGACGTTCTTCTACTTTAATTACAATCAACTGCTAACACCGTCACAATTCTGGCCGTGCAGGCCAGGGCTGCAACAATTAATCGTTTTGTGTGCGCTCTTATTTACGTGGCAGGCAATCAGTAATACGCGCACCTGGGACTATGAGGACAGACAGCATAAAGACCAGCGGACACGAAAATCCAGTGCCGGAACGTAGTTCACTCCTCGTAGTAAGCATCCCGTCTCTGGCTTCCCTCCCGTGTCATCTTTGTTGTAGCGGTGTAGTGTGCAAGGACAGGGGTGGAAGAAGTGTCAAAAGATGGCGCTAACTGTTTTAATGACATTCAGACTTTACTTCAATCAATAACGGAGCAGCATCTCTTAACCCGTGGCTCACTAGTGCAACAACAAGGCCGAAATGTGTCGACCGGAACTCTCTAATAACTAAAGTTCCTTGGGCGAATAATGTAAACTCACTACACCGGTATGTTTTAGCGCTTTCACGGCGAGTTTACTGACAGATATAAGTAAGAACTTTGCACTACTTTACATTAGAAATGGCAACAGCGGAGGATGAATGTCCCATAACAAGAAGATAGAGAAAAAGAAGGAGTTTATCGACTACGGCGTCGTCACCGACTACAAAGGCGGACCCGCGCAAATTTAATTTATAGTCCGAAAAATACGGTACATTCTTTAAGTGTTTTCCATGCTTGTTTTCTGCCTTGATAGCTGAGGGGGTTATAATCAGAGGAAGGTTACATTTCCAATAAAAATGTTCACATTTCGTGTATTTTTCTCCTGTTCCCTATTTTCGATAGGTCATAAAAAAACGTAGTAAATGAATAATAAAATAATCATTAATAATAACTAGATGAGGCAATTCCTGAAGGAATCGCGTGTGAATGCTCCAATGCCATACTTGCCAACCTTGAGACCTCCGATATCGGGAGGTGGGGGGTGGGGGCGGGGCGGGGGGCGTGGTTAAGAGGGGAATATATTTAAGCTAGAATTCACCAACTCAAGTATTTCATATATATATATATATATATATATATATATATATATATATATATATATATATATATATATATACATATATATATATATATATATATATATATATATATATATATATATATATATATATATATATACATACACTACCGTTCAAAAGTTTGGGGTCACATTGAAATGTCCTTATTTTTGAAGGAAAAGCACTGTACTTTTCAATGAAGATAACTTTAAACTAGTCTTAACTTTAAAGAAATACACTCTATACATTGCTAATGTGGTAAATGACTATTCTAGCTGCAAAAGTCTGGTTTTTGGTGCAATATCTACATAGGTGTATAGAGGCCCATTTCCAGCAACTATCACTCCAGTGTTCTAATGGTACAATGTGTTTGCTCATTGGCTCAGAAGGCTAATTGATGATTAGAAAACCCTTGTGCAATCATGTTCACACATCTGAAAAAAGTTGAGCTCGTTACAGAAGCTACAAAACTGACCTTCCTTTGAGCAGATTGAGTTTCTGGAGCATCACATTTGTGGGGTCAATTAAACGCTCAAAATGGCCAGAAAAAGAGAACTTTCATCTGAAACTCGACAGTCTATTCTTGTTCTTAGAAATGAAGGCTATTCCACAAAATTGTTTGGGTAACCCCAAACTTTTGAACGGTAGTGTATATATATGTATATATATATATATATATATATATATATATATATATATATATATATATATGTATGAAATACCTGACTTTCAGTGAATTCTAGCTATATATATATATATATATATATATATATATATAATATATATATATATATATATATATATATATATATATATATATATATATATATATATATGTATATATGTATATATATATATATATGTATATATATATATATATATATATATATATATATATATATATATATATATATATATATATATATATATATATATATATACATATATATATATATATATATATATATATATACATATATATATATATATATATATATATATATATATATACATATATATATTTATTTTATTTATATGTATAATAAATTTAAAAAAATAAAATATATATATATATATATATATATATATATATATATATATATATATATATATATATGTATATATATATATATATATATATATATATATATATATATATATATACATATATATATATATATATATATACATATATATATATATATACATATATATATACATATATATATATATACATATATATATATATACATATACATATATATATATGTATATATATACATACATATATATATATATATATATATATACATATATATATATGTATATATATACATACATATATATATATATATATATATATATATATATATATATATATATATATATATATATATATATATATATATATATATATATATATATATATATATATATATATATATATATATATATATATATATATATATATATATATATACATATATATATATATATATATATATATATATATATATATATATATATATATATATATATATATATATATATATATATATATATATATATATATATATATATACATATATATATATATATATATATATATATATATTTTATTTTTTTAAATTTATTATACATATAAATAAAATAAATACTTGAATTTCAGTGTTCTGGAGGCTATCCAGTATATGGCAGTATTGTCCTGTTTAAGAGTGTCACAACATTGCTGTTTACGGCAGACGAACTGCTTTACGGTAGACTAAACGTGACTGCTGTTGTTGTCTCCCGGTAAAAACGGGAGGGTTGGCAAGTATGTCCAATGCTTAAGTTGAACTAAAGTGCTGACAGAATGTAGTTTAATTGTAATAATAGTTTGAATGTTGAAGAGTTTGAATTGCCAGGAAAACCGGAATTTGGTTCAGAACTTGGATTTGAATGTCCAGGATGAGTGGAATGTGTTGACGTTGGCAAGGTTTGTGTAGGTTTAAAAAAATGTGGGAATTGTGCAACTTGGAACAATGTCCCATTCATTTAAATAGGAACTTCTTGGAATTTTGGGGAAAAGCGGGTGTGGGGGGAGGTGTGGCCAGCGCTGCCTGCAGGAGCTAAGGTCACCGCCTCTGTCCATGGTGCTGAGGACAGAACACCGTCAGACGGGGGCGTGTCAGTGCTGACGGGGAGACACAGCTGGCAGGTGATTAGATTTCCCAGGTGGTACGTGGTGATCTAATCATCTGTTGTCTTTAACGGAAAGCGGCCGGGGGCAGGAGGGGAGAGAGGATACGGACGTGGCTGAGAAGTCACGTCCCGCTGGAGAGAATTGATTGAGGAGGCGAAGCTATGACAAAACATCTTTGAAACAAGCGAGGTCTCACTCTGTAGGAGGAAATCAATACTCCAGCGGGGTGACGAAAACGTCTTCTCTCTCCCCCGTTCCTGCCGCAGGATTTGCCTGGTCGGGAGTGGAGAGGAGGCTTATGTGAGCGGCGTCCTGGCGTGATGCTATCATCACAGACACGCCCTCGCCGCCAAACCGCCTCAAACGCCCTCCTCGCCGTACAGCGAAGCGTTCCCCCCGCCAGCGACTTAGCGAGCCATGTGGAAAAGTTTTAATATCCCCGCCGTGAGTGACGCCCAGGTATTAGTCTGCTCCTCGCTCACCTGCCGGTGTCAAACACGGCTGAAATCCCCGCTAATACGGGTTACCCCCCGAACGCTGATCTCACTGTTTGGCTTTTAGCTCAGCCTCCAGCGGCGAGGAGGAGAGACGTGTTTTGACGTTCGCTCGCAGCTCATTAAGTCCCGGGATCTGTCGCACTTCTACCTGGATTTCTTTAAAACGGCGAGATAAGCCAAATTAATGTGAGAGTCGCCAGAGAGGCTCCGGGATCCTCCGGCGCCGCTATCATCGCCGCCCTGATAGCCTCTGGCCCGCCGAGGTGAGGGGCTTTAATTAAAACGCTGCTGAGGAATCGCGGCGCTCCTCGTGGACGCGGGAAGTAAAGGCCGACTATTTGTGACTTGCTGTGGGGTCTCCGTGTTCCCTGTCCTCCTCACCAGCGTTACTTACTAAAACCACCACCACTGGTCTCAGGTCAGTTTTTTCACATTCTGTACGGCACGGCTGTCAGACTTGTAACTATGGCTGCCCTCAGAGGGCCACTTTAATTGAAGTGACGGACCACGTCAAATGGTGTGGCAGGCCACTCTGAATGACATGGCGGGCCATTTTAATGACGTGACAGACCACTTTAAATGACATGGTGGGCCACCTTAATGACGTGACGGACCACTTTAAATGACATGGTGGGCCACTTTAATGACGTGACGGACCACTTTAATGACGTGACAGACCACTTTAAATGACATGGTGGGCCACTTTAATGACGTGACGGACCACTTTAATGACGTGACGGACCACTTTAAATGACATGGTGGGCCACTTTAATGACGTGACAGACCACTTTAATGACGTGACGGACCACTTTAAATGACATGGTGGGCCACTTTAATGACGTGACGGACCACTTTAATGACGTGACGGACCACTTTAAATGACATGGTGGGCCACTTTAATGACGTGACGGACCACTTTAATGACGTGACAGACCACTTTAAATGACATGGTGGGCCACTTTAATGACGTGACGGACCACTTTAAATGACATGGTGGGTCACTTTAAATGACATGGCGGACCACTTTAATGATGTGACAGACCACTTTAAATGACATGGTGGTCCACTTTAAATGACATGGCAGGCCAATTTAATGACGTGACAGATCACTTTAAATGACATGGTGGTCCACTTTAAATGACATGGCAGGCCAATTTAATGACGTGACAGACCACTTTAAATGACATGGTGGTCCACTTTAAATGACATGGCGGGCCAAATTAATGACATGGTGGTCCACTTTAAATGACATGGCGGACCACTTTAATGATGTGACAGACCACTTTAAATGACATGGTGGTCCACTTTAAATGACATGGCAGGCCAATTTAATGATGTGACAGATCACTTTAAATGACATGGTGGTCCACTTTAAATGACATGGCAGGCCAATTTAATGACGTGACAGACCACTTTAAATGACATGGTGGTCCACTTTAAATGACATGGCGGGCCAAATTAATGACTTGGTGGTCCACTTTAAATGACATGGCGGGCCACTTTAATGACGTGACGGACCACTTTAATGATGTGACAGGCCACTTTAAATGACATGGTGGGCCACTTTAATGATGTGACAGGCCACTTTAAATGACATGGTGGGCCACTTTAATGACGTGACAGACCATTTTAAATGACATGATGGGCCATTTTAAATGACATGGTAGGCCACTTTAATGACGTGACAGACCTTTTTAAATGACATATAGTGGGCCATTTTAAATGAAATGGTGGGCCACCTTAATGACGTGACAGACCATTTTAAATGACATGGTGGGCCATTTTAAATGACATGGTAGGCCACTTTAATGACGTGACAGACCTTTTTAAATGACATATAGTGGGCTATTTTAAATGACATGGTGGTCCACATGGTGGGGCAGTATAGCTCGGTTGGTAGAGTGGTCGTGCCAGCAACTTGAGGGTTGCAGGTTCGATCCCCGCTTCCGCCATCCTAGTCACTGCTGTTGTGTCCTTGGGCAAGACACTTTACCCACCTGCTCCCAGTGCCACCCACTCTGGTTTAAATGTAACTTAGATATTGGGTTTCACTATGTAAAGCGCTTTGAGTCACTAGAGAAAAGCGCTATATAAATATAATTCACTTCACAATTCACTTCACTTTAAATGACATGGCAGGCCAATTTAATGACGTGACAGACCACTTTAAATGACATGGTGGTCCACTTTAAATGACATGGCGGGCCAATTTAATGACATGGTGGTCCACTTTAAATGACATGGTGGGCCACTTTAATGACGTGACGGACCACTTTAATGATGTGACAGGCCACATTAAATGACATGGTGGGCCAATTTAATGATGTGACAGGCCACTTTAAATGACATGGTGGGCCACTTTTATGACGTGACAGACCATTTTAAATGACATGGTGGGCCATTTTAAATGACATGGTAGGCCACCTTAATGACGTGACAGACCTTTTTAAATGACATATAGTGGGCCATTTTAAATGAAATGGTGGGCCACCTTAATGACGTGACAGACCATTTTAAATGACATGGTGGGCCACTTTAATGACGTGACAGACCTTTTTTAATGACATATAGTGGGCCATTTTAAATGACATGGTGGTCCACTTTAAATGACATGGCAGGCCAATTTAATGACGTGACAGACCACTTTAAATGACATGGTGGGCCACTTTAATGACGTGACAGACCAATTTAAATGACATGGTGGTCCACTTTAAATGACATGGCGGGCCATTTTTAATGACATGGTGGGCCACTTTAATGACATGGTGGTCCACTTAAATGACATGGTGGGCCACTTTAATGACATGGTGGGCAAATTTAATGACATGGTGGTCCACTTAAATGACATGGTGGGTCAGTTTAAATGATATGGTGGGCCACTTAACGACATGACGGACCACTTTAAATGACATTGTGGTCCACTTTAATGACGTGGTGGGCAAATTTAATGACATGGGGGTCCGCTTAAATGACATGGTGGGCCACTTTAAATGACATGCTGGGCCAATTTAATGACGTGACAGACCAATTTAAATGACATGGTGGTCCACTTTAATGACGTGCCGGACCACTTTAATGACATGACAGACTACTTTAATGACATGGTGGGCAAATTTAATGACATGGTGGTCCACTTAAATGACATGGTGGGCCACTTTAAATGATATGGTGGGCCACTTTAATGACGTGACGGACCACTTTAAATGACATGGTGGTCCACTTTAATGACGTGGTGGGCAAATTTAATGACATGGTGGTCCACTTAAATGACATGGTGGGCCACTTTAATGACATGGTGGGCAAATTTAATGACATGGTGGTGCACTTAAATTACATGGTGGGCCAGTTTAAATGATATGGTGGGCCACTTAATGACATGACGGACCACTTTAAATGACATTGTGGTCCACTTTAATGACGTGGTGGGCAAATTTAATGACATGGGGGTCCACTTTAAATGACACGGTGGGCCATTTTAAATGACATGGCGGGCCAATTTAATGATGTCACAGACCACTTTAAATGACATGGCGGGCCAATTTAATGAAATGGTGGGCCACATTAATGACATGGTGGTCCACTTTAAATGACATAGCGGTCCACTTTAATGACATGGTGGGCCACTTTAAATGACATGGTGGGCCACTCTAATGACTTGACAGATCACTTTAAATGACATGGTGGTCCACTTTAAATGACATGGTGGGCCACTTTAAATGACATGGTGGGCCACTCTAATGACTTGACAGATCACTTTAAATGACATGGTGGTCCACTTTAAATGAAATGGTGGGCCACTTTAAATGACATGGTGGGCCAATTTAAATGACATGACGGATCACCTTAAATGATGTGGCGGGCCATTTTAGATGATGTGACGGACCACTTTAAATGACACGGCGGGCCACTTTAAATGACGTGACGCACCACATTGAATGACATGGTGGGCCACATTAAATGATGTTATGGACCACGTAAATGACATATCACACCACTTTCATTGACGTGGCAGACCACTTTAAATGACATGGCAGGCCACATTGAATGACGTGATGGACCACTTTGAATGATGTGGCAGACCACTTTAAATGACATGGCAGGCCACATTGAATGACGTGATGGACCACTTTGAATGATGTGGCAGACCACTTTAAATGACATGGCAGGCCACATTGAATGACGTGATGGACCACTTTGAATGATGTGGCAGACCACTTTAAATGACATGGCAGGCCACATTGAATGACGTGATGGACCACTTTGAATGATGTGGCAGGCCATTTTTATGATATGGCAGGTCTCTTTAATGACCTGACGAACCACATTAAATGATGTGGTGGGCCACCTTAAATGATGTGATGGACCTCGTAAATGACATAACAGATCACTTTCATTGAAGTGGTGGACCACTTTACATGATACGGCAGGCCACATTGAATGACATAGTGGGCCACTTTAATGACGTGACAGACCACATCAATGATGCGACGGACCACTTTAAAGGACATGGCGGCCTGCTTCCAATGACATGACAGACCACCTTATATGACATGGTGGACCGCATTGAATGACATGGCAAGCCACAATAAATGACGTGACGGACCACACCGAATGACATGGTGGGCCACAGTAAATGACTTGACCGACCACATTAAATGATGTGGCGGACCACTTTAAATGACATGGCGGGCCAAATCAAATGACATGATGGACCACATTGAATGAAGTGGCAGGCCACTTCAAATGACCTGAAGAACCACATTAAATGATGTGGCAGGCCACATTGAAGGATGTGGCAGACGAGTTTAATGACGTCACGGACCTCTTTAAATAAAATCTGGCCCCCGTCCTTGAGTTTGACACATGTTCTTTAAGGAGTAACAAACAAGACTACTATTGGTTTTGAGGGTTATCTGATCTAAGCGAGCTGAGTTCAAAGGTCACATGAGCAAGTACAGGTTTCTTTTTATAAAAAAATGCTCCATTATCTTCATTATGCAGGAATGATCATTTAATATCTGGGCAAGAACACTGCAGGTTTTGAGTGGGGTCAGATGAGGTCAAAGGTCCGCTGACCAAAAGTTCCCATCTTCCCACCAGTGACAACCTCGGATCACATTTACGGGTTTTCGGAAAATATTCCCTCAAATCAACAACACTATTGATTTTGACAAGACACCTGACTGATGACGTCAAGCTAGCACGCTAAGCTTGTTTTAAACACTTATTGGTCAAGTGGTCCATCATCCTGGGACTGTGTGGAATCTGATCAGGAACACTATTGATTTTGAAGGAAAAGCTCACTCAAGATGCTGGACATGGACGAGGTTAAAGGTGAATTGAGACAACCTCATACGTTTGACAGTTTAATGCTCTACAGCAGCAGGATTATTGGCTTTTGGGGCACATCTGACCTGACTTGTTCTCAGGTCAAAGGTCAGGTCAGGTGTGCCTTTGATTTTAAGTTCGCCTTTCATCCATCACCCGGCGAGTTTTAGGCCCTTAAAACCTCAGGGACTGTTGTTTGATATTAAAGGACGTAACTGTGGCAGATACACATACTTTGTAAATATCGATGCAAAACAGTGGCCACCGAACAGTTTCAGTCTTGATCAATCACATCTCCTATTAATATTGTGGCTGTTTTGATCATCAGAATATATTCAGCATAAACATGAAGACAGATACGCTGAAGGAATTGCACTCTTTATTTTGCACATTTAAAGAAACGCAATCCTCTGTGCAGGAGTTTAGTAGATCAGCTTTGCGTGTGCTATCAAGTTTGCACGTGTTTTAGTACACGCAAACCTTCAGTGGTCAAACTAGTGCTGGACACTTACCACCCTTGATAGTTGCCACCTTGGACTAACAAGTGACTGCCATTTACCACTGAGAAGCAGAAGGGGGAAAGGACAAGAAGGAAATGAGGGAAGAAACGAAAGAGGAGGAGGAGAGGAAGAGGAGGAAAGGTAGAAGGAGAGGAGAAGGATAAAAGGAAAATGAGAAGAATGAAGAGCAAGATAAGGATGAAGAGGAAGAGAAGAAGAAAAAGAAGAAGAAATAGAAAAAGTACAATGAGAAAGAAGAGGCAAGTGTGGAGGTGAAAGAGGAGAACAAGAACAGTAAGAGGAAGAATAGGGAGAAGAAGGAGAAGGACAGGAAGAGAAGGAGGAAGAGAAACTGAAAGAGAAGAAGGAGGGGGAGAAGAAAATGAAGAAGAGCAAGTACGAATATGAACAAGAACTGTCACAGTTAGTAGGTGACGAACCCCAAGATGCAGAGACGGCAGGCATTGAACGGGAAAACATGATTTAATTAAATACTATGGCAAAAAACAAACAAAAGGCGCGCACAAGGCGGAGAACAAACTTGGCTATGAACTAAAATAGCACGAAGGCTAGCTGTCGACAAGAAATAAAAACACTTACTGTGACACGAAGGAACTGTGACTTGAGCGGAGTGGACAAAAGTAGACAGAGCTACAACGACAAAGAGTGACAGGTAGAAGCTACAGGTAGGATTGACAATAATCCAGCAGTGACTGGAGGGCAGGGCAGGTATAAATAGCAGCTGGTTGATTGGCACCAGGTGTGGCCCGGTGCCAATCAGCCACAGCTGAGGGGACAGCACTCCGAGAGACAATCGGGAAATGAAGACAAAATAAAAGCACTTGACAGGAAACTAAGACAAACGCAACCAAACTTTCAGGGACGACCCTGACAAGAACGAGACCAAGAAGATGAAATAATGAAGAACCAGAAGAAGAAAAAATAGAACAAGAAAAGGAAAAAAGAATAAGGATTTAGAGAAGAAGAAGAGGAACATGAACAAGAACCAAGAAGGTCAAGGACAAAATAAGAATGAGAAACGAGAAGGAAAAGGACAGAAAGAATGAGAATGAGAATAAAAAGAAAAAGAAAAAGGAGAAGGAGAAGAAAAAGGAGAAGGAGAAGGAGAAGGAGAAGGAAAAGGAGAAGGAGACGGAGAAGAAGAAGAAGAAGAAGAAGAAGAAGAAGAAGAAGAAGAAGAAGAAGAAGAAGAAGACGAAAAAGGACGAGACGGAGGAGAAAGAGGAGAAAGAGGAGAAAGAAGAAGAAGAAGAAGAAGAAGAAGAAGAAGAAGACAGAGAAGAAGAAGAAAAAAAAGGACGAGACGGAGGAGAAAGAGGAGAAAGAAGAAGAAGAAGAAGAAGAAGATGGAGAAGAAGAAGAAGAATGGGGAATGGGGAGAAAAAGGAGGAGAAGGGGGAGAAAAAGAAGAAGAAGAAGGGGGAGAAGAAGAAGAAGAAGAAGAAGAAGAAGAAGAAGAAGAAGAAGAAGAAGAAGAAGAAGATAAAGGAGAAAGAGAAGGAGAAGGAGAAAGAGAAGGAGAAGAAGAAGGAAAAGGAGAAGAAGAAGAAGACAAAAAAGTAAGAAGAAGTAGAATGTGGAGAAGGAAAAGGAGAAGAATGAAGGAGAAGAAGAAGACGGAGAAGAAGGGGGAGAAGAAGGAAAAGAAGGGGGATAAAAAGAAGAAGAAGAAGAAGAAGAAGAAGGGGAGAAGAAGAAGAAGAAGAAGAAGAAGAAGAAGAAGAAGAAGAAGAAGAAGAAGAAGAAGAAGAAGAAGAAGAAGAAGAAGAAGAAGAAGAAGAAGAAGAAGGGGGAGAAGAAGGAGAAGAAGAAGAACGAGACGAAAAAAGGTAATAAGAAGTAGAAAGTGGAGAAGGAAAAGGAGAAGAATGAGTAGGAAAAGGTACAGGTAAAGGAAGAGGATGAAGAGAAGAAAAATTAAAACAATAAAAAATAAAAAAGAAGACAAAGGACAAGAAGAAGAAGAAGAAGAAAAGGGGAGGAATAAGGAGAAGGTAGAGAATAAGAATAAGAAAAAGAAGCAGAAGAAGAAGAAAAGGGAGTAGGAAAAGGAAAAGGAAGCAGAAGAGGTAGAGGAGAAGGAAGAGGAGATGGCTTAAGAGAAAAAGAAGAAGTAGAAGAAGAAGAGAAAGGAGGAGGAAAAGGAGAAGGAGAAGAAGGAAGAGAAAAAGAAGAAAGACAAAGAAGACGGAGAAGAAAGAGAAGGAGACGGAGAAGAAGAAGAACAAAAAGTAAGAAGAAGTCAAAGGTGGAGAAGGAGAAGAATGAGTAGGGAAAGGTACAGGTAAAGGAAAAGGAAGAGAAAGAGGATAAGGAAAATAAAAATTTAAAAAAATAAAAATAAAAAAGAAGAAGGACAAAAAGGACAAGAAGAAGGAGAAGAGGAATAAGAAGGACAAGAAGAAGAAGAGGAAGAAGAAGGACAAGAAAAAGAAGAAAAAAGGAGAAAGAAGGAGAAGGTGGAGAAGAAGATGAAGAAGGAGAAAATGGAGTAGGAAAAGGAACAAGAAGAGGAAGAGGAGAAGGAAGAGGAGAAGGAGAAAGAGAAAAAGAAGAAGTAGAAGAAAAACAAACAAAAAGGAAAGAAAAGGAGAAGAAGAAGAAGAAGAAGAAGAAGAAAAAGAAGAGGAGGAAGAAGAGGAAGAAGAGGAAGAAGTCCCTTCAAAGAGGTGCCCTCAGGGTGAAGCTGGAGAGACAATGTGTAACATGTAACATATAATGTGTAACATATCATATGTAACATATGATATGTAACATATAATATGTAACATATGATATGTAACATATAATATGTAACATATGATATGTAACATATGATATGTAACATATAATATGTAACATATAATGTGTAACATATAATATGTAACATATGATATGTAACATATGATATGTAACATATAATATGTAACATATGATATGTAACATATAATATGTAACATATGATATGTAACATATAATATGTAACATATAATGTGTAACATATAATATGTAACATATGATATGTAACATATGATATGTAACATATGATATGTAACATATGATATGTAACATATAATATGTAACATATGATATGTAACATATAATATGTAACATATAATGTGTAACATATAATATGTAACATATGATATGTAACATATGATATGTAACATATAATATGTAACATATCATATGTAACATATCATATGTAACATATAATATGTAACATATAATATGTAACATATAATATGTAACATATGATATGTAACATATGATATGTAACATATGATATGTAACATATCATATGTAACATATGATATGTAACATATGATATGTAACATATAATATGTAACATATGATATGTAACATATAATATGTAACATATGATATGTAACATATAATATGTAACATATAATGTGTAACATATAATATGTAACATATGATATGTAACATATGATATGTAACATATGATATGTAACATATGATATGTAACATATAATATGTAACATATGATATGTAACATATAATATTTAACATATAATATGTAACATATAATATGTAACATATGATATGTAACATATGATATGTAACATATTATATGTAACATATAATGTGTAACATATAATATGTAACATATGATATGTAACATATAATATGTAACATAT
Source organism: Entelurus aequoreus (assembly GCF_033978785.1). NCBI lineage: Eukaryota > Metazoa > Chordata > Actinopteri > Syngnathiformes > Syngnathidae > Entelurus > Entelurus aequoreus. Next base: position 1,944,149 of record NC_084732.1, on the reverse strand, counting down.
AATATGTAACATATAATATGTAACATATAATGTGTAACATATAATATGTAACATATGATATGTAACATATAATATGTAACATATGATATGTAACATATAATATGTAACATATGATATGTAACATATAATGTGTAACATATAATATGTAACATATGATATGTAACATATAATATGTAACATATAATATGTAACATATGATATGTAACATATAATATGTAACATATGATATGTAACATATAATGTGTAACATATAATATGTAACATATGATATGTAACATATAATATGTAACATATGATATGTAACATATGATATGTAACATATAATATGTAATATATAATATGTAACATATGATATGTAACATATAATATGCAACATATGATGTGTAACATATGATATGTAACATATGATATGTAACATATAATATGTAACATATAATATGTAACATATAATATGTAACATATAATATGTAACATATGATATGTAACATATGATATGTAACATATAATATGTAACATATGATATGTAACATTTCATATGTAACATATATGTAACATATAATTTGTGTAACATATAATATGTAACATATGATATGTAACATATAATATGTAACACATGATATGTAACATATAATATGTAACATATAATGTGTAAAGTATAATATGTAACATATAATATGTAACATATGATATGTAACATATAATATGTAACATATAATGTGTAACATATAATATGTAACATATAATATGTAACATATGATATATAACATATGGTATGTAACATATGATATGTAACATATAATATGTAACATATAATGTGTTACATATAATATGTAACATATGATATGTAACATATGATATGTAACATATAATATGTAACATATAATGTGTAACATATAATATGTAACATATGATATGTAACATATCATATGTAACATATGATATGTAACATATCATATGTAACATATAATATGTAACATATAATATGTAACATATGATATGTAACATATCATATGTAACATATAATATGTAACATATGATATGTAACATATCATATGTAACATATAATATGTAACATATAATGTGTAACATATAATATGTAACATATAATATGTAACATATGATATGTAACATATTATATGTAACATATGATATGTAACATATAATATGTAACATATAATGTGTAACATATAATATGTAACATATAATATGTAACATATGATATGTAGCATATCATATGTAACATATGATATGTAACATATAATATGTAACATATAATATGTAACATATAATGTGTAACATATAATGTGTAACATATAATGTGTAACATGCAAATCAGAAATACATGTAAAAATAAGTTATGTGTGTATATAATCATCTGATAAGGCAACACACTCAACAACTGAAATAATAACACACATGATGTGTTACACATGTGTCACAAATGATGTGTTACACATGATGTGTCACACATGATGTGTCACAAATGTCCACTCTCACTTTGTCACTGTGGGCATTTCTTTAAGACCCACTCCACTTCCACTGAGAGTGTCCACCCTTCTCATACACTTACTACACTGTCTAAGTGTACTTACTCAATGTGGGGAGGCCAATCTGAGACACAACCTTCCGGAATGAAGAACACATCTGATCTACAGTCACGTGGGTCAAAGGTCACGTGATAGCCGGCGTGCTAAAAGCTAGCCCGCTAACCGTTAATGCGTGCGTGCACGAGCGCAGCGTGCACGTGACCAGCGGCTAATAACAACAATAATAACAATAAGGACGTGAGGCACGGCGGCGTAAATCAATCTTTGCGATATTGCTTTAAACTTTCTGCAATAAAACCGCCGCCACATTTACATAATGTCCGTCGCCACGTGCGCGCTCACACGTGCACGCTCGCGGGGAGGAATCTGTTTGTGCGCTTTTTTTTTTTTTCTTGCTTTTTTTTTTTTTAGGCCCCAGTCAAAGATAACACAATCCCCCCCCCCCCCCCCTTTTCTTATTCCTTTACAACACATCTCGCAGTGCGGCAAATTCATTTTCTAATGGAAATATTTGTTTTGTAAATCAAATATGTATTATGCGGCGAATGCAAAAAGACAAATTAAATTATGTTAATGAAATGAAAGAGATATGAAATGCATATTTCATGGACAACACATAACCCTGCCGAACAGCCATTTGTGGATAAAAATCTTTAAACACACAATCTCATTGGGAGGAAGACATATTGGCGCGGCAGATAGCGCCTCATTAAAGCGCTCTGCTTTAATATCGCTGCTTAGTATATGTACGCGAGTGTAAATAAGCGCCGGCGACGAGCAGCCAATAATGAAATAGTGTCTTTAATAGCGCGGCGTTGATGTCAGCATAAAAAAAGTGGGGAATATTGGAAACGCTGCGGCTGCTGCTGCAAATGATTGCATATTTAAATAGCGCTGACTCAGGCCCAGATCATATAGATATTAGTAATAGGCAGAAAATGATGCTGACCTCACAACAAACTGCTTTAAATGTTATATTGCTTACACTTAATGAATAATAGATTGCGCCGCCGCCGACGCTAAAGAATAGGGGGCGCCGACAAACGCTTTTCAGCGCCAATGAACGCCACGCCGTGCTGAATAGACGGGATGCGGAAGAGGATGCTGGCAGGACGGACGGGCGGGGGGGTGAAGACGGGGATGACGCCACGTATTAGAAACCCCGTTTCCATATGAGTTGGGAAATTGTGTTAGGTGTAAATATAAACTAAATATAATGATTTGCACATCCTTTTCAACCCATATTCAATTGAATGCACTACAAAGACAACATATTTGATGATCAAACTTATAAACTTTATTTTTTTTCCGCAAATAATAATTAACTTAGAATTTCATGGCCAAAGTAGTTGGGAAAGGGCATGTTCACCACTGTGTTACATGGCCTTTCCTTTGAACAACACTCAGTAAACGTTTGGGAACTGAGGAGACACATTTTTGAAGCTTCTCAGGTGGAATTCTTTCCCATTCTTGCTTGATGTACAGCTTAAAGGCCTACTGAAATGAATTTTTTTTATTTAAACGGGGATAGCAGATCTATTCTATGTGTCATACTTGATCATTTTGCGATATTGCCATATTTTTGCTGAAAGGATTTAGTAGAGAACAACGACGATAAAGATTGCAACTTTTGGTATCTGATAAAAAAAAGGCTTGCCCCTACCGGAAGTAGCGTGACGTAGTCAGTTGAACATATACGCAAAGTTCCCTATTGTTTACAATGATGGCCGCATGAAGTGAGAGAGATTCAGACCGAGAAAGCGACAATTTCCCCATTAATTTGAGCGAGGATGAAAGATTTGTGGATGAGTAAAGTGCAAGTGAAGGACTAGTGGGGAGTTGAAGCTATTCAGATAGGGAAGATGCTGTGAGAGCCGGGGGTGACCTGATATTCAGCTGGGAATGACTACAACAGTAAATAAACACAAGACATATATATACTCTATTAGCCACAACACAACCAGGCTTATATTTAATATGCCACAAATTAATCCTGCATAAAAACACCTGCGTGTTTGTTACGCTAGCTCCTAGCTCCTCTGCTAGCTCCTAGCTCCATAGAACACGCCAATACAATTCAAACACCTGATCAACACACACAATCACTCAGCCCAAAAGACCGTTCACCTAACCCAAGGTTCATAAAGCTTATATATTTTAAAAAAGTTACGTACATACGCAAAAAAAAGTTGCGCACATACGGTCAAGCGATCAAATGTTTAGAAGCCAAAGCTGCATACTCACAGTAGCACGTCTGCGTCTTTGTCATCCAAATCAAAGTAATCCTGGTAAGAGTCTGTGTTGTCCCAGTTCTCTACAGGCGTCTGTGTATCGAAGTCAAAAGTCCTCCTGGTTAGAGTCTCTGTTATCCGAGTTCTTCCATCTTGACTGCATCTTTCGTGAATGTAAACAAAGAAGCGCCGGCTGTGTACTGTTGTGGCTGACTACGTTCGAAAAATACGTCCATTTCGCACCGACAACTTTCTTCTTTGCTTGCTCAGCTTCCTTCTCCATAATGCAATGAACATGATTGAAACAGATTCACGAACACAGATGTCCAGAATACTGTGGAATTATGAAATGAAAACAGAGCTTTTTCGTATTGGCTTCAATGTGGAAGGCATACCCGTGTTCGCCGGTCTACGTCACGCGCATACGTCATCCTCAGAGGCGTTTCGAACCGGAAGTTTAGCGGCAAATTTAAAATGTCACTTTATAAGTTAACCCGGCCGTATTGGCATGTGTTATAATGTTAAGATTTCATCATTGATATATAAACTATCAGACTGCGTGGTCAGTAGTAGTGGCTTTCAGTAGGCCTACTGAAAGCCACTACTACTGACCACGCAGTCTGATAGTTTATATATCAATGATGAAATCTTAACATTGCAACACATGCCAATACGGCCGGGTTAACTTATAGAGTGCAATTTTAAATTTCCCGCGAAACTTCCGGTTGAAAACGTCTATGTATGATGACGTATGCGCGTGACGTCAATGGTTGAAACGGAAGTATTCGGACCCATTGAATCCAATACAAAAAGCTCTGTTTTCATTTCATAATTCCACAGTATTCTGGACATCTGTGTTGGTGAATCTTTTGCAATGTGTTTAATGAACAATGAAGACTGCAAAGAAGAAAGTTGTAGGTGGGATCGGTGTATTAGCGGCTGGCTGCAGCAACACAACCGGAGGACTTTGTTGGAGAGCAGACGCGCTAGCCAGTGACCTCACCTTGACTTCCTACGTCTCCGGGCAGCCAACCGCATCTGTGATCGGGTGAAGTCCTTCGTCGCACCGTCGATCGCTGGAACGCAGGTGAGCACGGGTGTTGATGAGCAGATGAAGGCTGGCTGGCGTAGGTGGAGAGCTAATGTTTTTAGCATAGCTCTGTGAGGTCCGGTTGCTAGGTTAGCTTCATTAGCGTCGTTAGCACAGCATTGTTAACCTTCGCCAGGCTGGAAAGCATTAACCGTGTATTTACATGTCCACGGTTTAATAGTATTGTTGATTTTCTATCTATCCTTCCAGTCAGGGGCTTATTTCTTTTGTTTCTATATGCAGTTAATGCACGATGCTATCACGTTAGCTCGTAGCTAAAGTGTTTCACCGATGCATTGTCGTGGAGATAAAAGTCACTGTGAATGTCCATTTCGCGTTCTCGACTCTCATTTTCAAGAGGATATAGTATCCGAGGTGGTTTAAAATACAAATCCGTGATCCACAATTGAAAAAGGAGAGAGTGTGGAATCCAATGAGCCAGCTTGTACCTAAGTTACGGTCAGAGCGAAAAAAGATATGTCTTGAACTGCACTCTAACGTTCCTCATCCACGAATCTTTCATCCTCGCTCAAATTAATGGGGAAATCGTCGCTTTCTCGGTCTGAATCGCTCTCACTTCTGGCCGCCATCACTGTAAACAATAGGGAACTTTGCGGAAATGTTCAGCTGACTACGTCACGCTACTTCCGGTAGGAGCAAGGCTTTTTTTTGTCAGATACCAAAAGTTGCGATCTTTATCGTGGTTGTTCTATACTAAATCCTTTCAGCAAAAATATGGCAATATCGCGAAATGATCAAGTATGACACATAGAATAGATCTGCTATCCCCGTTTAAATAAAAAAAAAAAATTTCAGTAGGCCTTTAAGTTGTTCAACAGTCCGGGGGTCTCCGTTGTGGTATTATAGGCTTCATAATGCGCCACACATTTTCAATGGGAGACAGGTCTGGACTACAGGCAGGCCAGTCTAGTACCCGCACTCTTTTACTATGAAGCCACGCTGTTTGTAACACGTGCAGAATGTGGCTTGGCATTGTCTTGCTGAAATAAGCAGGGGCGTCCATGATAACGTTGCTTGGATGGCAACATATGTTGCTCCAAAACCTGTATGTACCTTTCAGCATTAAGTAAGTTACCCATGTCTTGGGCACTAATACACCCCCATACCATCACAGATGCTGGCTTTTCAACTTTGCGCCTATAACAATCCGGATGGTTCTTTTCCTCTTTGGTCCGGAGGACACGACGTCCACAGTTTCCAAAAACAATTTGAAATGTGGACTCGTCAGACCACAGAATACTTTTACACTTTGTATCAGTCCATCTTAGATGGGCTCGAAGCCGGCGGCATTTCTGGGCGTTGTTGATAAATGGCTGTCGCTTTGCATAGTAGAGTTTTGACTTGCACTTACAGAAAATCGGGCCAATACTGAATATAGCTGATCGATCGGCACATCTTAGTCCTGTCAGAATAATTGTATCTAAGTTCTCACAAAACTTTGTGTTACATTGAGTTCAGCTCGCCCTGCGAGAGGACAAACGCTGTCTTTGATCCTACCAAGCAGAAAGCTTGTAAAACTCCACCGTGTAGGATGGGGAGCGACATGAGGGTGTCGGTTTCTTTGATGTATTGTAATCCACAGGAAGATTTTGTCTTGACCCGAGATCTACAAAGCGGAGAGGAGGCAGGGCCTGACCCGCCTCCAGGCACCTTTTCTTTGAACTGTTTTGTGACCGAGGGCAACGTCTGTTTACGACCTTTTCTTTGAACTGTTTTGCGACCAAAGGCTATGGCTGTTTACGACCCCCCTCCCTTAGAAACAGCTGTTGCCATGTAATCAGGGAGAGTCCAAATAAAAGAGGAGGCGTTTAATCTATCGTCCGAGCGTGGGACGACACTGTAAAGGATACAGGGGCTGTGTGTTTCTCCTCAATTAAGCTAAATAGAATTCTGTCTCTGTTTAATTCCTTGCTTCTTGTCTTGTTTAATAGATGTCATCAGTGTTTGAACCTGACAAGTCCTAAGAGTCGTCTGCAGTGGGCACTTGTTTTGCATAACTGGGTGATTTTCCTCCCAAAAGTGTAAATTAAACACAACGACCTTTAGCCCCGCCCCCATTGACGTGGGTGATGAGCGCGTGTGAAGTCTGTCAACAACAGCCGCTTTTATTTTTGGCTCTAATGCAAATACGGCGTCGGCTGGGGGACGCCAGAGGATGAAAACATCAAGAAAAACGTTGACGGGGGGCTCGGTTAGCTCTCACCAGAGGGGGGGGGGGGGGGTGAGGGTAGAGGGGGGGTTAAGACAATGTTTGTCTGGCGAAGACAAGCCAGCAGAGACTTGGAGTGCTAAATGTAAAAAAAAAAAGTTTCTTTAGCGCGGCGAACAAGAGGGAGGGACATGCAGCGTGTAGCCAAGCACAGAAATAGCTTCCTTAAACTACTTGATGCTATTTGGAACGACGCCTGGTCTCCCCGTGGAGAAACCACCACCACCACCACCACCACCACCAGGAGCCAAACAATCTTCTACCAGGCAGGTGCTCCTTTTAAAGCTCACTTCTTCTCCCCCTCGCCGCTCGCCTCTCGGCGCGCTGATTGAGTTTGTCTAACGAAAGTCACAATGAGATGCTAATTAGCCAACAAGGTCGCCTTTCTGTCGACAGCAGCGGGATATGCAGACGTTCTCCTCCAGGATGCCTTCAATCTTGCAGGATTCATGGAAGCATGGCCGCCATCCCATGACCAAATAAACACTAACATTCATAAAGTCATTTTAAAATGTACCTTCACTTCAATGAGTATACTTAGTACAAGGGCTGGGCAATAAAACGACAAAAGGGCAAAGGGCTGCGGCTTCGCCACAGGAGGCCCCTTTGCAAGTCTTGTGGGTTCTATGTCATAACATGTGTATGTGTTTTCCCCGCGCCTGGAATGAGTCAGGGGAAAGAAGGTAAATAAAGCTAAGAAACTAAATATATGGTATAAGAAAGTATATAAAAAGGTACATTAAAGGTACAAAAATAATATAAAAGGTTAAACGAGGTTAAAAAGTAGATCAAATAAGTTAAATAAAATGTAAAAGAAGGTCGATAAAAGTTAAAAAAGGAATAAAGAAGATAATATGAGGTAAAAAATGGTAAAAGAAGGCAAATTGAAGGTAAAAAAAAAAAAGGTAAATTAATTAAATAGAAGGTAAAGGGTACAGAAAATAAAATAAGCTCAATAAAAAGGTACAAAAAGAAATATAGAAGGTAAAACCAGATAGAAGCTGGTCAAAGAAGGTAAATATGAAACATAAAAGGTAAAACATGGTAAAAAAAAAAAAAAAAAAAAACGGGAAATGTAAGGTAAATAAAATGTTAAAGGAAATTAAATGTAATACAAGGTATAAAATGGTCAAAGAAGGCAAATTGAAGTAACAAAAAGGTAAATTAAGTTAATTAGAAGGTAAAACAAGATAAAAGATGGTCAAAGAAGGTAAATATGAAACATAAAAGGTAAAACATGGAAAAAAGGGTAAATATAAGGTAAATAAAATGTAAAAGAAGTTCATTAAAAATTTACTAAAGTCATAAAGTAGATAATACAGGGTATAAAATGGTCAAAGAAGACAAATTGAAGGTAAACAAAAAACTAAATTAAGTTAAATAGAAAGTAAAACAAGATAAAGGATGGTCAAAGAAGGTAAATAAAAGTAAACACAAAAAAAGGAATATAGAAAGTAAAACAAGATAAAATATGGTCAAAGAAGGTAAATATGAAAATTAAAAGGTAAAACATGGTAAAAAAATAAATAAAAGGTAAATATAAGGTAAATACAAATGTACAAAGGTCATAAAGAAGATAATACAGGGTGTAAAATGGTCAAAGAAGACAAATTGAAGGTAAACAAAAAACTAAATTAAGTTAAATAGAAAGTAAAACATGATAAAGGATGGTCAAAGAAGGTAAATAAAAGTTTAAAAAAAAAGGAATATAGAAGGTAAAACAAGATAAAAGATGGTCAAAGAAGGTAAATATGAAACATAAAAGGTAAAACCTGGTTAAAAAAAGGTAAATATAAGGTCAATTAAATGTAAAAGAAGGTAAATAAAAATTAAAAAAGGAATAAAGAAGGTAATACGAGGTATTAAATGGTCAAAGAAGGCAAATTTAAGGTAAACAAAGGTAAATTAAGTTAAATAGAAGGTAAAACAAGATAAAAGATGGTCAAAAAAGGTAAATAAAATGTAAAAGGTAAATTAATTTTTTTTTAAAAAGAATAAATAAGATAATACAAGGTATAAAATGGTCAAAGAAGACAAATTGAAGGTAAAAAAAAGGTAAATTAAGTTAAATAGAAGGTAAAGGTAAGAAAAACGGAATATAGAAGGTAAAACAAGATAAAAGATGGTCAAATAAGGAAAATATAAAACATAAAAGGTAAAACATGGTAAACAGAAAGGTAAATAAAAGGTAAAAAATAAAATAAAAGGTAAAACAAGGTAAAATATGGTCTAAGAAGGTAAATATAGGGTACAAGAAGGGAAAGAAAGATAAAGAAAAAAGGAAAACCGTCAAATGTGTCATTGCTGGCTAGATTGATTGATTGATTGATTGATTGACTGACTGACTGATGCGGAGGAGTGTGCTAAAGAAGCGGCGGGGCGTGATGCGCCGGAATGTTCCGCAGTTGCTATCTTTGAGCAAACACGCCGAGAAGAGGAAGTTTCACTTTGCCGTTCCCACTCCTTATCATCAGAGGCGACAGCATCTTGTCACGGTGTCGATACAAGGCGATAAAGAAGCTTCTCCACGCCGCGTGCACAGATAAGCGCACGTGGAGCAGGCGGGCCAAACAAACGGCAGATGTTGCAACGCACACACACACACAAACACACACAAACACACACACACACCCAGTAATTGTGTGCAATTGATGGTCTAATGAGGCGGCCGTCACCTCCTCACCCTCTCCAAAAGGAGGAGGCCGAGCACAAAGGCCGAGGAGGAGGATGTGGAGAAGGAGGCGAACAAAAGCACTCCACCTTGCGCGAGACCGCCGGCGACTGGCAGCGCCTCATCCTCCGCAATTATAGCCACTAATTAGACTTTCACCATTTCCTTGTTTGAAGTAGAAAGAAGGCACAATGGAGGACGTGGAGAGCGGCGAGATGGCGTGAAACATCCGCGGCCTTAATCCGACGCCACCATGTGCCCTTCACGATAACGGGCGCGGCACAAAACACAATATGTCACCCTCCTCTTCCTCTTCCTCCCTCCTTAACCCCTCGCCTCTTTTTTACTCGCTCATTTTTCATTCCACTGCTCTTTTTTTTTTTTTGTGCATCGGACGCCATCTGGCCCGCTCGTCGCCGTGTTGATGAATAGCGCACGTGCGCGTCCAATAAGGAAGCCGCTAATTATCGCCTGCGTCAGCTGTCATGGAGGACTACCGCCGGCCTCTTCATTAGGTACACCTGCACCAGTCATCATATCAATAGGAACCGTCTCGCGCGTACAACTTCTTTTTTTTTGCACTTTAAATGTGCTGAAAGGTTACTTAGGAACAAAGTGAGACCTCCAAAGTTTGGAGGAAATCATGTCAATACAAATAGTCAAACACTGTTTCCATACGGAGACCCCCGGACTTGCATAGGAGAGTTTTAACTTGCACTTACAGATGTAGCGACCAACTGTAGTTACTGACAGTGGGTTTCTGAAGTGTTCCTGAGCCCATGTGGTGATATCCTTTACACACTGATGTCACTTGTTGATGCAGTACAGCCTGAGGGATCGAAGGTCACGGGTTTAGCTGCTTATGTGCAGTGATTTCTCCAGATTCTCTGAACCCTTTGATGATATTACGGACCGTAGATGGTGAAATTCCTAAATTCCTTGCAATAGCTGGTTGAGAAAGGTTTTTCTTAAACTGTTCAACAATTTGCTCACGCATTTGTTGACAAAGTGGTGACCCTCGCCCCATCCTTGTTAATGGCGCCTTCACAGATGTGTAAGTTACCCATGTCTTGGGCACTAATACACCCCCATACCATCACACATGCTGGCTTTTACACTTTGTGCCAAGAACAATCCGGATGGTTCTTTTCCTCTTTGGTCCGGAGGACACGACGTCCACAGTTTCCAAAAACAATTTGAAATGTGGACTCGTCAGACCACAGAACACTTTTCCACTTTGTATCAGTCCATCTTAGATGAGCTCAGGCCCAGCGAAGCCGACGGCGTTTCTGGGTGTTGTTGATAAACGGTTTTCGCCTTGCATAGGAGAGTTTTAACTTGCACTTACAGATGTAGCGACCAACTGTAGTTACTGACAGTGGGTTTCTGAAGTGTTCCTGAGCCCATGTGGTGATATCCTTTACACACTGATGTCGCTTGTTGATGCAGTACAGCCTGAGGGATGGAAGGTCACGGGCTTAGCTGCTCACGTGCAGTGATTTCTCCAGATTCTCTGAACCCTTTGAGGATATTACGGAGCGTAGATGGTGAAATCCCTAAATTCCTTGCAACAGCTGGTTGAGAAAGGTTTTTCTTAAACTGTTCAACAATTTGCTCACGCATTTGCTGACAAAGTGGTGACCCTCGCCCCATCCTTGTTTGTGAATGACTGAGAATTTCATGGAATCTACTTTTATACCCAATCATGGCACCCACCTGTTCCCAATTTGCCTGTTCACCTGTGGGATGTTCCAAATAAGTGTTTGATGAGCATTCCTCAACTTTATCAGTATTTATTGCCACCTTTCCCAACTTCTTTGTCACGTGTTGCTGGCATCAAATTCTAAAGTTAATGATTATTTGCAAAAAACAATTTTTTTTATCAGTTTGAACATCAAATATGTTGTCTTTGTAGCATATTCAACTGAATATGAGTTGAAAATGATTTGCAAATCATTGTATTCCGTTTATATTTACATCTAACACAATTTCCCAACTCATATGGAAACGGGGTTTGTATTTTGGACTTGTGTTGTTTTTCCCGTTTGTGTGGTGTTTTAGTTCCTGTCCATTAGGGCTGGGCGATATGGCCTTTTATTAATATCTCGATATTTTTAGGCCATGTGACGATGCACGATATATATCTGGATATTTTGCCTTAGCCTTGAATGAACACTTGATGCATATAATCACAGCAGTATGATGATTCTATGTGTCTACATTCAAACATTCTTCTTCATACTGCATTAATATAAGAAGAGTTAGGGCTGCATGGGATTCTGGGTATTTGTTTTGTTGTGTTTATGTTGTGTTACGCTGCGGATGTGATCCCGAAATGTGTTTGTCATTCTTGTTTGGTGTGGGTTCACAGTGTGGCCATATTTCTAACAGTGTTAAAGTTATTTATACGGTCACCATCAGTTTAACCTGTATCGCTGTTGGCCAAGTATGCATGGCATTCAAGCGTGTGTGAGTGCTGAAGCTGCACATATTATGTGGCTGGGCCAGCATTCGCGGGACTTGGTGAAAAACGGACGTGATGATTTTTGGGAGGGGCACTGAACTTTGAGAGTCTCCCAGGAGGATTGGCAAGTATGAGAATTAGCAGTGAATGCGGTGGTACTGCGGCGCCGCCGCTGAATATAATCGATGGGCCAGCTCTAGTGTTAATTTGATATCACCTCAAGGGCCAAGTGAAATTACACGGCGGGCCAAATTTGGCCCGCGGGCCAGAGTTTGACACCCGTGCTCTAGCGGGTGACTTTTCAAATGATGCTACACATTAGCAGTGCTGCTACTTTTTGTAGCAACGCTTTTGCCGCATACTTGACATATTACGGTTGTCTGTTCGACATCTTCCCGCTTGAAGCCAAACCACCGCCAGACGATGGAACCCCCCTGCGGTTTTTCTTGGGAATGAATTCTTCTTCCTTCATTTGTTACCAGATTCGCACCTTCTTTCTCTCGTATTACCACTCGCACCGCTAGCATCACAGCTAACGCTACCCATGCCGCTACCTGTCTGCTGCGCGAGGGCGTATGACGTTGCGCACGCGACATTATGTGACGTGTGTAAGAAGGTGCGCTTGTTTTATGTCTCTGTGAGAAGGAGAGACAGGAAAGAGTGAGAAGAGCCTGTAGTGTAATATCCTCAGCTAAAAGCAACTGCGTGAGAACGTATACTCCAATATCACGATATAGTCATTTTCTACATCGCACAGAGACAAACCCGCGATATATCGAGTATATTCGATATATCGCCCAGCCCTACTGTCCAGTACTTTTATTTTGTGGTTTCACTTCCCCTGTCCACTGAAATCTGTACTTGATCACTCTCCTATTTCATTGCACTGCTCTGTTATGCTACCACCTCATATATTGAGTGTTTCTTCCTTCTCAAACAGAGTTCCAAGTCTTTGGAGCAGCACTCGCCTTCTTTTGTTCTATTTTCCACTCCTTTTGTGTGTGTGTTTTCCACAGAAGTATACGTGCGCGTCCAATAAGGAAGCCGCCAATTGTCGTCAGCGTCAGCTGTCATGGAGGACTACCGCCGGCCTCTCCATTAGGTACACCTGCACCAGTCATCGTCATCATAACAATAGGAGCCTTCTTACGCGTACAACATGTCAGTAGAAATAGTCTGTCCCAGGGTCAAACACTATACGTTTTATTTTGGACTAGAGATGTTTTTCCCGTTTGTGTGGTGTTTTAGTTCCTGTCCAGTACTTTTATTTTGTAGTTTCACTTCCCCTGTCCACTGAGTACTGGCTCCCACACCTGTACTTGATCGGTCTCCTACGGCAAAATTCTAAGTTTTTCTTGTGAAATTGTGACCTTTTTCTTGTGAAAGTCCAACTCATTTTTCACAACAAGCTTGTTTGTATTGGCATAGTATGTATATATTATTAATGTTGTAAATACACATCTTTATATATCTAGAAAGGGTGGTCCTAAAGAGGTAGGCATTTTTCGGAGGTCTCAAGAAGACAAGAATGTGTGTGTGTGTGTTTGTGTGTATGTGTGTGTGTGTGTGTGCGTGCGTGTGTTCTTGTATTGCTACCCTTCTTGAGACATCAACAAGGAAAAGTAACTTCCATATGAGGAGGTGTGAACAAGTTAGGACATAAATCATGGTCCCAATACGGAAAACCATTGCATCTAATAGAGAATGTCTCATTTGCACCCCTGGTGGTGACATCTATCAAAATGAGGGTGGTCCCAAAAAGGAGGGATTTTTCAAATTCACTGTGTCGGTTTTAAAAGTGCTCCCCCTCTGGTCAACATATGAAATAACAAGTGTGTGTAAAAAATGGAAATGGCCAAAATATGACCCTTTGGCAAAAATGTATTAAAAAAATTTAAAAAATATGTACAGTATATAGAGGCATACTGTAATAACGAAGTAAATAATGAAGATTAAAAACCTATTACAAACAAAAAAATAAAATAAAATAACTAAAAGCAGTCTTTTTCTCACAATGTGTCGACTTTTTTCTTTTGAAATTGGGAACCATTTCTCATATTCTTTCTGTTTCTGTAATATTGCAATATTTTCTCGTAAAATTATTAATTTTTTGGTGTGAAATTAATACTTTTTAATGCAAAATTGTGACATTTGTCGTATAAAAATTCCGACTTTTATCACAATATAGCCAATTTTTTTTTGGTTCTCGTAAAATAGTGACATTTTTTGAGTAAAACTATGACAATTTTGCCAAGTAAAGTTCCGATTATTATCATAATATTGCCAACATTTTAAAGTTTTCTTATAAAATTGTGACTTTTGTCGAGTAAAATCATGACTCCTTTCATAAAATTCCCAACATTTTGAGCTTTTCTTCTAAAATTGCGACTGTTATTGAGTAAAATTCCAACTTTTGTCACAATATCGCACAAACGTTCCGTTTTTCTTGTGAAATTTTGACTTGCGTTGATTAAAATGACGACTTTTATTATAATACTACCAAAATTCCAAGTTTTTCTTGTGAAATTGTGACCTTTTTCTTGTGAAATTCCAACTCATTTTTCACAACAAGCTTTTTTATATTGGCATAGTATGTATATATTATTAATGTTGTAAATACAAAACTTTATATATCTAGAAAGGGTGGTCCTAAAGAGGTAGGCATTTTTCGGAGGTCTCAATAAGACAAGAATGTGTGTGTGTGTGTGTGTGTGTGTGTGTGTGTGTGTGTGTGTGTGTGTGTGTGTGTGTGTGTGTGTGTGTGTGTGTGTGTGCGTGTGTGTGTGCGTGTGTTCTTGTATTGCTACCCTTCTTGAGACATCAACAAGGAAAAGTACCTTCCATATGAGGAGGTATGAACAAGTTAGTACATAAATCATGGTCCCAATATGGAAAACCATTGCATCTAATAGAGAATGTCTCATTTGCACCCCTGGTGGTGACATCTATCAAAATGAGGGTGGTCCCAAAAAGGAGGGATTTTTCAAATTCACTGTGTGTCGCTTTTAAAAGTGCTCCCCCTCTGGTCAACATATGAAATAACAAGTGTGTGTAAAAAATGTAAATAGCCAAAATATGACCCTTTGGCCAAAATGTATTTAAAAAATTAAATAAATATGTAGATAGAGACATACAGTAATAACGAAGTAAATAATGAAGATTAAAAACCAATTAAAAACAAAAAATAAAATAAATTAACTTAAAGCAGTCTTTTGAAATTGGGAACAATTTCTCATATTCTTTCTGTTTCTGTAATATTGCAATATTTTCTCGTAAAATTATAAATTTTTTGTGTAAAATTAATACTTTTTAATGCAAAATTGTGACATTTGTCGTATAAAAATTCAGACTTTTATCACAATATAGCCAATTTTTTTTTGGTTCTCGTAAAATAGTGACATTTTTTGAGTAAAATGATGACAATTTTGCCAAGTAAAGTTCCGATTATTATTATAATATTGCCAACATTTTAAAGTTTTCTTATAAAATTGTGACTTTTGTCGAGTAAAATCATGACTCCTTTCATAAAATTGCCAAAATTTTGAGCTTTTCTTCTAAAATTGCGACTGTTATTGAGTAAAATTCCAACTTTTGTCACAATATCGCACAAACGTTCCGTTTTTCTTGTGAAATTTTGACTTGCGTTGATTAAAATGATGACTTTTAATATAATACTGCCAAAATTCTAAGTTTTTCTTGTGAAATTGTGACCTTTTTCTTGTGAAAGTCCAACTAATTTTTCACAACAAGCTTTTTTATACTGGCATAGTATGTATATATTATTAATGTTGCAAATACAAAACTTTATATATCTAGAAAGGGTGGTCCTAAAGAGGTAGGCATTTTTCGGAGGTCTCAATAAGACAAGAATGTGTGTGTGTGTGTGTGCGTGTGTGTGTGTGTGTGTGTGTGTGTGTGTGTGTGTGTGTGTGTGTGTGTGTGTGTGTGTGTGTGTGTGTGTGTGTGTTCTTGTATTGCTACCCTTCTTGAGACATCAACAAGGAAAAGTACCTTCCATATGAGGAGGTATGAACAAGTTAGTACATAAATCATGGTCCCAATATGGAAAACCATTGCATCTAATAGAGAATGTCTCATTTGCACCCCTGGTGGTGACATCTATCAAAATGAGGGTGGTCCCAAAAAGGAGGGATTTTTCAAATTCACTGTGTGTCGGTTTTAAAAGTGCTCCCCCTCAGGGCAACATATGAAATAACAAGTGTGTGTAAAAAAATTGAAATGGCCAAAATATGACCCTTTGGCCAAAATGTATTTAAAAAAATTAAATAAATATGAATATAGAGACATACTGTAATAACGAAGTAAATAATGAAAATTAAAAACCAATTACAAACAAAAAATAAAATAAATTAGCTAAAAGCAGTCTTTTCCTCACAATGTGTCGACTTTTTTCTTTTGAAATTGGGAACAATTTCTCATATTCTTTCTGTTTCTGTAATAATGCAATATTTTCTCGTAAAATTATTACTTTTATGTGTAACATTAATACTTTTTAATGCAAAATTGTGACATTTGTCGTATAAAAATTCCGACTTTTATCACAATATAGCCAATTTTTTTTTGGTTCTCGTAAAATAGTGACATTTTTTGAGTATAATTATGACAATTTTTGCCAAGTAAAGTTCCGATTATTATTATAATATTGCCAACATTTTAAAGTTTTCTTATAACATTGTGACTTTTGTCAAGTAAAATCATGACTCCTTTCATAAAATTGCCAACATTTTTAGCTTTTCTACTAAAATTGCAACTGTTATTGAGTACAATTCCAACTTTTATCACAATATCGCACAAACGTTCCATTTTTCTTGTGAAATTTTGACTTGCGTTGATTAAAATGACGACTTTTATTATAATACTACCAAAATTATACGTTTTTGTTGTAAAATTGGGACCTTTTTCTTGTGAAATACCAACTCACTTTTCACAACAGGCTTTTTTATATTGGCATAGTATGTATATATTATTAATGTTGGAAATACACATCTTTATATATCTAGAAAGGGTGGTCCTAAAGAGGTAGGCATTTATCGGAGGTCTCAAGAAGACAAGAACGTCTGAGAGTGTGTGTGTGTGTGTGTGTGTGTGTGAGTGTGTGTGTGTGCGTGTGTGTGTGTGTGCGTCCATGTGGCCTTATCAAATATTTCTCCTCAGAAAGACTCCTTTCAAGAGTGAGCGTCCAAAGAATTAAAGCAGGCACCATTTTGAGAGCTAAATGACGTCCTGAAACAAAGACAAGCTCTTTTTGTCTCCTTCCGGGGACCAGGCCGAGACCCCCCCGTCTCCCCCCCCCCCCCCCCCCCCCCGTCCCCCCCACAAACCCGCTTCTTTAAAATTGAACCATTCACGTCCAACTTAGCGAGCGGAGCAGAAATGTCCAAGACGTAAAGTCGGGAGAAGATTGAATAAAATAATGCCGGGGACAGATTAGTCATGGAGTGGAGCCCACACGCTCTTTGAGGCGTCGCACAAAGGCGCGTTTATAAGTGGCGGCGGTGCTGACAAAGGCGGCGTTCAATATATGGAGGATGATACATGGTCAGACGTGTAATCTCTCTTTGATTCTCCGCTCTCATTCAGCCCTCAACCTTTTCACGCCTGACATGATGAGCTCGCAGCGTGCACGCTCTTGTCTCTATGAGGGCCCGTGCACGTGCACGCAGCTCGGGGTTCGCCTCCTTCGGTCCGGGCGTCGCTTTGGCCGCGTCTCGGCGGGCGTTTATCGAGCGCGGCGTGCGGGACGGCGGCCGGTGGGCCATTGTCGTTTGCACAATGGCGCTCGGCGTGAGGCGGCGACCCGCGCGGGATATTGGATTCCTTAATAGCGGGACAATGTTTACGCGGAAACATCCGGTCAGGTCCACATAAGTCTTGCACACTTAAACTTAGTCTTGTCACGATCCGTGGTCCGGATCCTGTTTTTATATTTTCTGTTAGTTTTTGGATTCTTTTAGTTCCTGTTTGTGACACCTCTGAGTTTGGTTTGGTTGTCATGGCTGCTTATTGTTTTCACCTGCCTCTGGTGTTCGGTACGCTCACCTGTTTCTAATCAGAGGCATTATTTAAGCCTGCCTTTGCCAGTCAGTCGTCCTGGTGTCATTGTTTGCTCCACGCAACCTACAGGTACGTTAGATCCACTATGGACTGAACTCTCACTATTATGTTAGATCCACTATGGACTGGACTCTCACTATTATGTTAGATCCACTATGGACTGGATTTTCACAATACTATGTTAGATCCACTATGGACTGGACTCTCACTATTATGTTAGATCCACTATGGACTGGATTTTCACAATACTATGTTAGATCCACTATGGACTGGACTCTCACTATTATGTTAGATCCACTATGGACTGGATTTTCACAATATTATGTTAGATCCACTATGGACTGGACTCTCACACTATTATGTTAGATCCACTATGGACTGTACTCTCACTATTATGTTAGATCCACTATGGACTGGATTTTCACAATATTATGTTAGATCCACTATGGACTGGACTCTCACTATTATGTTAGATCCACTATGGACTGGACTCTCACTATTATGTTAGATCCACTATGGACTGGATTTTCACAATACTATGTTAGATCCACTATGGACTGGACTCTCACTATTATGTTAGATCCACTATGGACTGGATTTTCACAATACTATGTTAGATCCACTATGGACTGGACTCTCACTATTATGTTAGATCCACTATGGACTGGATTTTCACAATATTATGTTAGATCCACTATGGACTGGACTCTCACACTATTATGTTAGATCCACTATGGACTGTACTCTCACTATTATGTTAGATCCACTATGGACTGGATTTTCACAATATTATGTTAGATCCACTATGGACTGGACTCTCACTATTATGTTAGATCCACTATGGACTGTACTCTCACTATTATGTTAGATCCACTATGGACTGAACTCTCACTATTATGTTAGATCCACTATGGACTGGATTTTCACAATATTATGTTAGATCCACTATGGACTGGACTCTCACTATTATGTTAGATCCACTATGGACTGGATTTTCACAATATTATGTTAGATCCACTATGGACTGGACTCTCACACTATTATGTTAGATCCACTATGGACTGTACTCTCACTATTATGTTAGATCCACTATGGACTGGATTTTCACAATATTATGTTAGATCCACTATGGACTGGACTCTCACTATTATGTTAGATCCACTATGGACTGTACTCTCACTATTATGTTAGATCCACTATGGACTGGATTTTCACAATACTATGTTAGATCCACTATGGACTGGACTCTCACTATTATGTTAGATCCACTATGGACTGGATTTTCACAATATTATGTTAGATCCACTATGGACTGGACTCTCACACTATTATGTTAGATCCACTATGGACTGTACTCTCACTATTATGTTAGATCCACTATGGACTGGATTTTCACAATATTATGTTAGATCCACTATGGACTGGACTCTCACTATTATGTTAGATCCACTATGGACTGGACTCTCACTATTATGTTAGATCCACTATGGACTGGATTTTCACAATACTATGTTAGATCCACTATGGACTGGACTCTCACTATTATGTTAGATCCACTATGGACTGGATTTTCACAATACTATGTTAGATCCACTATGGACTGGACTCTCACTATTATGTTAGATCCACTATGGACTGGATTTTCACAATATTATGTTAGATCCACTATGGACTGGACTCTCACACTATTATGTTAGATCCACTATGGACTGTACTCTCACTATTATGTTAGATCCACTATGGACTGGATTTTCACAATATTATGTTAGATCCACTATGGACTGGACTCTCACTATTATGTTAGATCCACTATGGACTGTACTCTCACTATTATGTTAGATCCACTATGGACTGAACTCTCACTATTATGTTAGATCCACTATGGACTGGATTTTCACAATATTATGTTAGATCCACTATGGACTGGACTCTCACTATTATGTTAGATCCACTATGGACTGGATTTTCACAATATTATGTTAGATCCACTATGGACTGGACTCTCACACTATTATGTTAGATCCACTATGGACTGTACTCTCACTATTATGTTAGATCCACTATGGACTGGATTTTCACAATATTATGTTAGATCCACTATGGACTGGACTCTCACTATTATGTTAGATCCACTATGGACTGTACTCTCACTATTATGTTAGATCCACTATGGACTGGACTCTCACTATTATGTTAGATCCACTATGGACTGGATTTTCACAATACTATGTTAGATCCACTATGGACTGGACACTCACTATTATGTTAGATCCACTATGGACTGAACTCTCACTATTATGTTAGATCCACTATGGACTGGATTTTCACAATATTATGTTAGATCCACTATGGACTGGACTCTCACTATTATGTTAGATCCACTATGGACTGGATTTTCACAATATTATGTTAGATCCACTATGGACTGGACTCTCACACTATTATGTTAGATCCACTATGGACTGTACTCTCACTATTATGTTAGATCCACTATGGACTGGATTTTCACAATATTATGTTAGATCCACTATGGACTGGACTCTCACTATTATGTTAGATCCACTATGGACTGTACTCTCACTATTATGTTAGATCCACTATGGACTGGACTCTCACTATTATGTTAGATCCACTATGGACTGGATTTTCACAATACTATGTTAGATCCACTATGGACTGGACTCTCACTATTATGTTAGATCCACTATGGACTGGATTTTCACAATATTATGTTAGATCCACTATGGACTGGACTCTCACACTATTATGTTAGATCCACTATGGACTGTACTCTCACTATTATGTTAGATCCACTATGGACTGGATTTTCACAATATTATGTTAGATCCACTATGGACTGGACTCTCACTATTATGTTAGATCCACTATGGACTGTACTCTCACTATTATGTTAGATCCACTATGGACTGAACTCTCACTATTATGTTAGATCCACTATGGACTGGATTTTCACAATATTATGTTAGATCCACTATGGACTGGACTCTCACTATTATGTTAGATCCACTATGGACTGGATTTTCACAATATTATGTTAGATCCACTATGGACTGGACTCTCACACTATTATGTTAGATCCACTATGGACTGTACTCTCACTATTATGTTAGATCCACTATGGACTGGATTTTCACAATATTATGTTAGATCCACTATGGACTGGACTCTCACTATTATGTTAGATCCACTATGGACTGTACTCTCACTATTATGTTGGATCCACTATGGACTGGACTCTCACTATTATGTTAGATCCACTATGGACTGGACTCTCACTAATATGTTAGATCCACTATGGACTGGACTCTCACTATTATGTTAGATCCACTATGGACTGGACTCTCACAATATTATGTTAGATCCACTATGGACTGAACTCTCACTATTATGTTGGATCCACTATGGACTGTACTCTCACTATTATGTTAGATCCACTATGGACTGGACTCTCACTATTATGTTAAATCCACTATGGACTAAACTCTCACTATTATGTTAGATCCACTATGGACTGGACTCTCACAATATTATGCTAGATCCACTTGGACTGGACTCTCTCCCAATTATGTTAGATCCACTAAGGACCGGACTCTCACTATTATGTTAGATCCACTATGGACCGGACTCTCACAATATTATGCTAGATCCACTATGGACTGGACTCTCCCTATTATGTTAAATCCACTATGGACTAAACTCTCACTATTATGTTAGATCCACTATGGACTGGACTCTCACTATTATGTTAGATCCACTATGGACTGGACTCTCACAATATTATGTTAGATCCACTATGGACTGGACTCTCACAATATTATGTTAGATCCACTATGGACTGGACTCTCACTATTATGTTAGATCCACTATGGACTGTACTCTCACTATTATGTTAGATCCACTATGGACTGGACTCTCACTATTATGTTAGATCCACTATGGACTGGACTCTCACTATTATGTTAGATCCACTATGGACTGGACTCTCACAATATTATGTTAGATCCACTATGGACTGAACTCTCACTATTATATTAGATCCACTATGGACTGTACTCTCACTATTATGTTAGATCCACTATGGACTGGACTCTCACTATTATGTTAAATCCACTATGGACTAAACTCTCACTATTATGTTAGACCCACTATGGACTGGACTCTCACAATATTATGTTAGATCCACTATGGACTGGACTCTCACAATATTATGTTAGATCCACTATGGACTGGACTCTCACTATTATGTTAGATCCACTATGGACTGTACTCTCACTATTATGTTAGATCCACTATGGACTGGACTCTCACTATTATGTTAGATCCACTATGGACTGGACTCTCACTATTATGTTAGATCCACTATGGACTGGACTCTCACAATATTATGTTAGATCCACTATGGACTGAACTCTCACTATTATGTTAGATCCACTATGGACTGTACTCTCACTATTATGTTGGATCCACTATGGACTGGACTCTCACTATTATGTTAAATCCACTATGGACTAAACTCTCACTATTATGTTAGATCCACTATGGACTGGACTCTCACAATATTATGCTAGATCCACTTGGACTGGACTCTCTCCCAATTATGTTAGATCCACTAAGGACCGGACTCTCACTATTATGTTAGATCCACTATGGACCGGACTCTCACAATATTATGCTAGATCCACTATGGACTGGACTCTCACTATTATGTTAAATCCACTATGGACTAAACTCTCACTATTATGTTAGATCCACTATGGACTGGACTCTCACTATTATGTTAGATCCACTATGGACTGGACTCTCACAATATTATGTTAGATCCACTATGGACTGGACTCTCACAATATTATGTTAGATCCACTATGGACTGGACTCTCACTATTATGTTAGATTCACTGTGGACTGGACTCTCACTATTATGTTAGATCCACTATGGACTGGACTCTCACTATTATGTTAGATCCACTATGGACTGGACTCTCACACTATTATATTAGATCCACTATGGACTGAACTCTCACTATTATGTTAGATCCACTATGGACCGGACTCTCACAATATTATGCTAGATCCACTATGGACTGGACTCTCACAATATTATGCTAGATCCACTATGGACTGGATTCTCACAATATTATGCTAGATCCACTATGGACTGGACTCTCACAATATTATGCTAGATCCACTATGGACTGGATTCTCACACTATTATGTTAGATACACTATACACTGGACTCTCACGCTATTATGTTAGATCCACTACGGACTGGACTCTCACACTGTTATGTTAGATCCACTATGGACTGGACTCTCACAATATTATGTTAGATCCACTATGGACTGGACTCTCACTATTATGTTAGATCCACTATGGACTGGACTCTCACTATTATGTTAAATCCACTATGGACTAGACTCTCACTATTATGTTAGATCCACTATGGACTGAACTCTCACTATTATGTTAGATCCACTATGGACTGGACTCTCACACTATTATGTTAGATCCACTATGGACTGGACTCTCACACTATTATATTAGATCCACTATGGACTGAACTCTCACTATTATGTTAGATCCACTATGGACCAGACTCTCACACTATTATGTTAGATTCACTATGGACTGAACTCTCACTATTATGTTAGATCCACTATGGACTGGACTCTCACAATATTATGCTAGATCCACTATGGACCGGACTCTCACAATATTATGCTAGATCCACTATGGACTGGATTCTCACAATATTATGCTAGATCCACTATGGACTGGACTCTCACAATATTATGCTAGATCCACTATGGACTGGATTCTCACACTATTATGTTAGATACACTATACACTGGACTCTCACGCTATTATGTTAGATCCACTATGGACTGGACTCTCACTATTATGTCAGATCCACTATGGACTGGACTCTCACTATTATGTTAGATCCACTATGGACTGGACTCTCACACTATTATGTTAGATCCACTATGGACTGGACTCTCACACTATTATATTAGATCCACTATGGACTGAACTCTCACTATTATGTTAGATCCACTATGGACCAGACTCTCACACTATTATGTTAGATTCACTATGGACTGAACTCTCACTATTATGTTAGATCCACTATGGACTGGACTCTCACAATATTATGCTAGATCCACTATGGACCGGACTCTCACAATATTATGCTAGATCCACTATGGACTGGATTCTCACAATATTATGCTAGATCCACTATGGACTGGACTCTCACAATATTATGCTAGATCCACTATGGACTGGATTCTCACACTATTATGTTAGATACACTATACACTGGACTCTCACGCTATTATGTTAGATCCACTATGGACTGGACTCTCACTATTATGTTAGATCCACTATTGACTGGACTCTCACACTATTATGTTAGATCCACTATGGACTGGACTCTCACTATTATGTCAGATCCACTATGGACTGGACTCTCACTATTATGTTAGATCCACTATGGACTGGACTCTCACACTATTATGTTAGATCCACTATTGACTGGACTCTCACACTATTATGTTAGATCCACTATGGACTGGCAGAGGTGTGGACTCGAGTCACATGACTTGGACTCGAGTCAGACTCGAGTCATGAATTTGATGACTTTGGACTCCACTTGACAAAATGTAAAGAGACTTGCAACTCGACTTAGACTTTAACATCAATGACTTGTGACTTCACTTGGACTTGAGCCTTTTGACTTGACATGACTTGCTACTTTCCCCAAAACCCAAAGATTAAAAAGTTATGTGGGAGCGCGCCGCTCCGTATTTTTCCTTTTCTTCGTCTGTGTCTATCAGCGTGTTGTTCCTGTCAGCTGGTATGCTCTCAGTACAACAGCCAATCAAATTACATCTACGCTGTTTTCATCCCACAGCTCTCATCCAATCCAATTGCAGGACAACCAATGCAGAAGAATTGTCAAACAATGCGGCAGTGAGAAACAATTATGCCAAAGTTAATTTCGTTCGGGTATTAAAACTACGACTTGGTCAACAAAAAACGAATAGCCCTATGCAAATCATGCAGTTCGAATATTACAGACGGAGACGTAACAACTTCCAACTTCGTTCGACATTTGAAGTTACACAAAGAAGGGTAAGTTTTGAATGTAAGCTAACGTTTATTGGCTAAGTAACATGACTTTTATTTGCTGTGTAGTTAAATCAGTGAGGCTGTAAACTCACTGCTAACGCCATAACCATAGACATCTTATAAGGGTACACAGCATCGAGCGCTACTGCCTACTGGCGCAGACGAGACGCGGGGCCGCCATCTTGGAGTGGTGATCCGCTCCACTAGTGCAATTCATTTGGCAGGAGCAATGAACTGTCAGCGCATTTAATTCATCTTACCTCACTGAATACCACTCATTTTCACGCGCTGTTTTGTCATACGTGTAGTTATGATAAAGGACACATGTTTTATTATTCATAGTTTGCTTAACAGTAATAGAATATTCTTATACGCCATAAGTGACCAGACGTCCGAGATCAAAACTGGGAATATAATCCCAGAGAAGGGGGAAAAAACGGTCAGCTATTTTTAAATTGAAGAAACAATATGATTAGGTTATATATACATGTGTATATCCTACATAAACAATGTATGAATACATTAGATATCTATATATCTTATAGACCGTATCTCTGTTGCTGCAGCAGCAGAGAGTTTATTCTGTCGTGACACTTTGTATTGATATTTTGTATTACATTCTTCCCTTAAATGATCATGTTTACAGTGATTGTTATATATGTATTTTTTATGTATGTCGCTTTGGATAAAAGCGTCTGCCAAATACTTAAACATATATAAACACCTGAAAGTCTTTATATCAGCTAAAACCACCAATCTGTTTCACTGGATTCAGAATAAAACCAAATTCTGTCTTACCCAACAATGTTAGTATTTGAATATTGTTACTTGAAGACTTATTCCTGGTTACAATTATACTGTTAAGAAAGTATTGTCTTATATTTTGCATAAAATGAGAATGCATCATAATCAGTGGCGGCTGGTGAATTTTGTTTTAGGTGGGGCTGTAAGTTTGTAAACCAAACCCCTTTAGGGGCGTCATCCTCCCCCAGAAGATTTATTTGTGATTTTCACATACAAATATTGAAGATCTTTGCTCCTTCTCAACTCTGTGGTAATATTATTTTCATAAAATACAACCAATAGTACATTAATGTTAAATCTTACTTGTGAAAAGTAATCCCCCGATTCCTATTTTCAACAGTCCGCTCATTTGAGCAGGAAAACGCTGAACACCAGCCCGGCATCTTTGTTTTCTACCTGTCAACTGTCAGTTTAGGCTGCTCGCCGGCTCCTCATCACCACTTCAAGATGCAAATTGCTCGCGTCACAGCAACCAATGCTGCGTCTACTTATAAGATGTCTGTGGTTATAACGTCATTGCAAACACGGCAATCTGTTGCGTCCACTGCAGTTCGCTACCTTATTCATACTTTTTGTCAAGTGATTTTTTTAAAGCAGGGTTGCATGAGGTACCTATACATAACGTTACGTTAGTCAATGTATCACACACAGTAAAGTAACGTTAGACGGCGGTCAGCAGCACCGCATATTTTAGCCACCTACAAAAAGACAAACATAGTCAAATAAAGGTCAGTTAAAATGTATACTATATTAAGAATATGTGTACATATTGCATAGGGCCCTGACATCTAAAAAGTACAACTCTGTTCATTGTTATGTTCATGTATTTATTATGTTTTTTATGTGTATGCACACATCAACACACATACAGTATGAGATGAGATCAATGAGATAAGGTAAGAACAGGATAGAAACTGCTGTGGAACTAGTTACAATGCAATATGCCATGGAAATACAATGTTAACACTTTTGTACAAATAAGTACAGTTGCACTTGTTTTTGCAAATGTGTTTATTCTGTAAAGGAATGAGTTAAATGTTTAAAATTGTTTAAACTATTAAAATGACTGGTTAATAGTGCTATTATGAATTGCAATGTCAGTACTATTTTTTTTCCTGCTATTTCAAATGCACTTGTTTTAATAAATAAATACAACGTTTTAAAAGCATACACAATCTGTGTAAAAATATTAGTCTGTGGTTAAAAGGACTTGAAAGGACTCGAAACTCAAAATGCAGGACTTGTGACTTGACTTGAGACTTTCCAGTCTTGACTTTGGACTTGACTCGGGACTTGCCTGTCTTGACTCGGGACTTGACTCGAGACTTGAGGGCAAAGACTTGAGACTTACTTGTGACTTGCAAAGCAATGACTTGGTCCCACCTCTGTGGACTGGACTCTCACTATTATGTTAGATCCACTATTGACTGGACTCTCACAATATTATATTAGATCCACTATGGACTGAACTCTCACTATTATGTTAGATCCACTATGGACTGAACTCTCACTATTATGTTAGATCCACTATGGACTGGACTCTCACAATATTATGCTAGATCCACTATGGACTGGACTCTCACAATTATGTTAGATCCACTATGGACTGGAATCTCACACTATTATGTTAGATCCACTATGGACTGGACTCTCACACTATTATGTTAGATACACTATACACTGGACTCTCACACTATTATGTTAGATACACTATACACTGGACTCTCACGCTATTATGTTAGATCCACTATGGACTGGACTCTCACACTGTTATGTTAGATCCACTATGGACTGGACTCTCACACTATTATGTTAGATCCACTATGGACTGGACTCTCACTATTATGTTAGATCCACTATGGACTGGACTCTCACACTATTATGTTAGATCCACTATGGACTGGACTCTCACTATCATGTTAGATCCACTATGGACTGGACTCTCACTATCATGTTAGATCCACTATGGACTGGACTCTCACACTATTAACTCGATCCACTCGACGTCCATTCCACCGGTCGCATAGAGGTGGGGGTAAGTGTCCCCACATCTGCGGTCCCCTCCAAGGTTTCTCATTGTAGCCCATTGGGTTGAGTTTTTCCTTGCCCTGATGTGGGATCTGAGCCGAGGATGTCGTTGTGACCTGTGCAGCCCTTTGAGACACTTTGATTGATTGATTGATTGATTTGGGGAAAAAAAGCTAAAGAAACACCTTTTTAATCAGGCTTTTTACTGATCATCTTAATCTCTTATGTTTTTTAAATTACTTATTGTGTTGTTTTCTATCTTTATTATTATTAATATTATTAGTAATCTCTCAATGTTAGGCGTTTATTAACCTTCTAATGTATTATTTATATTTTCTTTTTACATATATTTTATCATTTGTTTCACACTATCTTTTAGATGGCCTTAATTTGAGTTATTCTCCAGTCTGGACGCCTCAAAGTTGGCGTTTTCCCCTCAAATCCACAATGCCTTGCCATGTTTTCTTTTGTTATTGTCAATAGTGCTGTGTATTGTCTTCTCTTCTTCTTCTTTGTACAACAACACTTTTTTTTTTGCCACTAGTCTCTGTATGAAAATAGCTATATAAATAAAGTCGGATTTAATTAGACTTGAGAATGTTAAACCGTGACTTAAGTGTAAACGTTGCCTGTACACTTTTTGTGATGGCCACAATTTGACCCCGGAACAGACTATTTGTAGTCACGTGATTTTTCAATGGAGGAATCCAACATTGCTCGTCTTTCATTTGGTGCGTCACATGTTCCGCCAGGGTGTCCGTCACTCACTTGTTATGAAACCTAAGTTAATTAATCAGTCTCACACACACACACACACACACACACACACACACACACACACACACACACACACACACACACACACACACACACACACGCACACACACACACACACACACTGCTTCATCACCAAACATCTTAAGTGATGTCACCTCATCTGCTGACCTCGAATGGGAGGATAATCATGTTTTATTTTAGGTGAAACACCACAGAATGCCTCTTCTCCGTATGTGTGTGTGTGCGTGTGTGTGTGTGTGTGTGTGTGTGTGTGCTGTGTATGATTGGCGGCGGCTGCAAAGCGAGTGTCAGCGATCCTCATGAATGCCCAAGTAGCTCATTGACTGCCTCTCGTTAGTGGGAATAGAAATAGAAGCACTTTGACTCTTTATTCACGCCGACTGCCTTCACTCCGCTCTTTCAAGGTAGAGACGCACAACTTTCTACCTGTGTGTGCGTGTGTGTGTGTGTGTGTGTGTGTGTGTGTGTGTGTGTGCGTGTTCAGCTGGCTGCAGATCAGGCAACTGTGGAGGCCACATGCTTACGCATGCATGTTTTTACATCTGATCATGTCAACAACAACACTCTTAAAGCCAAAGTGTGTGTGTGTGTGTAGCATACAGTAAATGTAGCTAATATGTATTTATGTCTATGTATTTGTTTCATGTTAACCTCCAACTTTAATAGGAAGATTTAACCAGCGCTCAAACAAGGAGGTTAAAGGCCTACTGAAATGAATTTTTTAAAATCTAAACGGGGATAGTAGATCCATTCTATGTGTCATACTTGATCATTTCGCGATATTGCCATATTTTTGCTGAAAGGATTTAGTAGAGAACATCAGCAATAAAGTTCGCAACTTTTGGTCGCTGATAAAAAAAAGCCTTGCCTGTACGGGAAGTAGCGTGACGTCGCAGGTTGAAGGGCTCCTCGCATTTCCCCATTGTTTACAATGGAGCGAGAGAGATTCGGACCGAGAAAGCGACGATTACCGCATTAATTTGAGCCAGGATGAAAGATTCGTGGATGAGGAACGTGAGAGTGAAGGACTAGAGTGCAGTGCAGGACGTATCTTTTTTCGCTCTGACCGTAACTTAGGTACAAGCTGGCTCATTGGATTCCACACTCTCTCCTTTTTCTATTGTGGATCACGGATTTGTATTTTAAACCACCTCGGATACTATATCCTCTTGAAAATGAGAGTCGAGAACGCCAAATGGATATTCACAGTGACTTTTATCTCCACGAAAATACATCGGCGAAGCACTTTAGCTACGGAGCTAACGTGATAGCATTGTGCTTAAATGCAGATACACTACCGTTCAAAAGTTTGGGGTCACCCAAACAATTTTGTGGAATAGCCTTCATTTCTAAGAACAAGAATAGACTGTCGAGTTCCAGATGAAAGTTCTCTTTTTCTGGCCATTTTGAGCGTTTAATTGACCCCGCAAATGTGACGCTCCAGAAACTCAATCTGCTCAAAGGAAGGTCAGTTTTGTAGCTTCTGTAACGAGCTAAACTGTTTTCAGATGTGTGAACATGATTGCACAAGGGTTTTCTAATCATCAATTAGCCTTCTGAGCCAATGAGCAAACACATTGTACCATTAGAACACTGGAGTGATAGTTGCTGGAAATGGGCCTCTATACACCTATGTAGATATTGCACCAAAAAACAGACATTTGCAGCTAGAATAGTCGTTTACCACATTAGCAATGTATAGAGTGTATGTCTTTAAAGATAAGACTAGTTTAAAGTTATCTTCATTGAAAAGTACAGTGCTTTTCCTTCAATAATAAGGACATTTCAATGTGACCCCAAAATTTTGAACTGTAGTGTAGAAACAAAATAAATAAACCCCTGACTGGAAGGATGGACAGAAGATCAACAATACTATTAAACCATGTACATGTAACTACACGGTTAATGCTTTCCAGCCTGGTGAGGCTTAACAATGCTGTCTCTAACGACGCCATTGAAGCTAACTTAGCAACGGGACCTCACAGAGCTACAATAAAAACATTAGCGCTCCACCCACGCCAGCCAGCCCTCATCTGCTCATCAACACCCGTGCTCACCTGCGTTCCAGCGATTGACGGAAGGACGAAGGACTTCACCCGATCATCCGTGCGGTCGGCGGCTAGCGTCGGATAGCGTCGGATAGCGTCGGATAGCGCGTCTGCTGTCCAAGTCAAAGTCCTCCTGGTTGTGTTGCTGCAGCCAGCCGCTAATACACCGATCCCACCTACAACTTTCTTCTTTGCAGTCTCCATTGTTCATTAAACAAATTGCAAAAGATTCACCAACACAGATGTCCAGAATACTGTGGAATTTTGCGATGAAAACAGAGCTTTTTTGTATTGGATTCAATGGTGTCCGAATACTTCCGTTTAACTATTGACGTCACGCGCATACGTCATCATACATAGACGTTTTCAACCGGAAATTTAGCGGGAAATTTAAAATTGCACTTTATAAGTTAACCCGGCCGTATTGGCATGTGTTGCAATGTTAAGATTTCATCATTGATATATAAACTATCAGACTGCGTGGTCGGTAGTAGTGGCTTTCAGTAGGACTTTAATTTGTGTCTTTATTGCGAAAGTTTTTTTTTACACTGGATTAACGTAATTGAATTTTTTGTGTTGGAAATTCGGATCGGTGCGGCGTCTTCAGTAATGCGGACGCTGTATCGATCCGTTGTGGTGAAGAAGGAGCTGAGCCGGAAGGCAAAGCTCTCAATTTACCGGTCGATCTACGTTCCCATCCTCACCTATGGTCATGAGCTTTGGGTCGTGACCGAAAGGACAAGATCACGGGTACAAGCGGCCCAAATGAGTTTCCTCCGCCGGGTGTCGGGGCTCTCTCTTACAGATAGGGTGAGAAGCTCTGCCATCCGGGGGAGGAGCTCAAAGTAAAGCCACTGCTCCTCCACATCGAGAGGAGCCAGGATGCCACCCGAACACCTCCCTTAGGGCACGTCCGACCGATAGGAGGCCACGGGGAAGACCCAGGACACGTTGGGAAGACTATGTCTCCCGCCTCGGGATCCCCCCGGGAAGAGCTGGACGAAATGGCTGGGGAGAGGGAAGTCTGGGCTTTCCCTGCTTAGGCTGCTGCCCCCGCGACCCGACCTCGGGTAAGCGGAAGAAGATGGACACAACGGACGTGACTAGGTTGGTAGAAGCTGGGGATTGAACCAGGAACCCTCAGGCTGCTGGCACGGCCACTCACCGAAACGCGCCACGCCGTCCCCTATTCATTTAATGGTTAAATAGAATAGGTCTTGGTTCAATAGGAGAGAGAGGAAGGATACACCTTTAGTCCAAAAAAGATTTACGACCTTAAGGTCAAAAGGTCATAGGGGGGTGGGGTGAAGGGGAGGTCAGAAGGAGGCGGGGCTGAGGGGGGAATACACTTTATGTCAAAATGTGATTGATGGTCCTGTAAGAGGAGGGGCCCGTTTTTTTTCTAAGCGTCTGATCGAGAGAAGGTAAAAAGAGGTGCTTTTTAGCCTCTTTCGATTTGGTACTTAGAAAAAATCCAAGAATTTTTTTTTTTTCCTCCGTTTTTTTTCTAAGTGTCTGATGAGAGAAGGTAAAAAGAGGTGCTTTTTACCCATGTCGATTTGGTACTTAGAAAAAATCTAATTTTTTTTTTTTTTCACCGTTTTTTTTCTAAGCGTCTGATCGAGAGAAGGTAAAAAGAGGTGCTTTTTAGCCTCTTTCGATTTGGTACTTAGAAAAAATCCAAGAATTTTTTTTTTTCCTCCGTTTTTTTTCTAAGTGTCTGATGAGAGAAGGTAAAAAGAGGTGCTTTTTACCCATGTCGATTTGGTACTTAGAAAAAATCAATTTTTTTTTTTTTTTCACCGTTTTTTTTCTAAGTGTCTGATCGAGAGAAGGTAAAAAGAGGTGCTTTTTAGCCTCTTTCGATTTGGTACTTAGAAAAAATCCAAGAATTTTTTTTTTTTTCCCGTTTTTTTTCTAAGTGTCTGATGAGAGAAGGTAAAAAGAGGTGCTTTTTACCCTCTTTCGATTTGGTACTTAGAAAAAATCCAATACTTTTTTTTTTTTTTTTCTCCGTTTTTTTTCTAAGTGTCTGATCGAGAGAAGGTAAAAAGAGGTGCTTTTTACCCTCTGTCAATTTGGTACTTAGAAAAAATCTAAAAAAAAAAAATTTTTCTCCGTTTTTTTTCTAAGTGTCTGATCGAGAGAAGGTAAAAAGAGGTGCTTTTTACCCTCTGTCGATTTGGTACTTAGAAAAAATCCAATTTTTTTTTTTTTTCCCATTTTTTTCTAAGTGTCTGATCGAGAGAAGGTAAAAAGAGGTGCTTTTTACCCTCTTTCGATTTGGTGCTCAGAAAAAATCCAAGAATTTTTTTTTTTTCCCCGTTTTTTTTCTAAGTGTCTGATCGAGAGAAGGTAAAAAGAGGTGCTTTTTACCTTCTCTCGATCAGACACTTAGAAAAAAAACGGAGAAAATTTTTTTTTTTTTTACCTTCTCTCGATCAGACGCTTAGAAAAAAAACGGGCCCCTCCTCTTACAGGACCATCAATCACATTTTGACATAAAGTGTATTCCCCCCTTAGCCCCGCCTCCTTCTGACCTCCCCTTCACCCCACCCCCCTATGACTTTTTGACCTTAAGGTCGTAAATCTTTTTTGGACTAAAGGTGTATCCTTCCTCTCTCTAATAGGTTATGTGCAATCATTTTGATATGTTTTAATAAACATTGAATCAGTCCGGCAAATTAGTTTTTTTGACCCTCTGATGTATTTGACTTTGACGTCCCTGCTCTAAAGGGTGAGGTATTACCGGTCTTGGTGTAAACGAGCGTTTTGCATCATTTACAGACCACGGTCTGACTACGGTCCCTTTGAAAAAAAATTTAAGAAGGTGACTTTTCCTCTTTTATCCACAATTTCTTCATTTTTACTTGCTCTTCTCGCTCCGTGCAAAGAGTCAACCGCCAGACAACAAGATGGCGCAACCTAACTTGATAGTTGATCATGATTGGCTGTTAGCGTGTCACTGCCACTTATCAGCAACCAGCCTCGCTCGGCAACTTTACGGTTTCTTTCGACGAAGAAGGAAAAAAATGAACGGACGTTCTATCGGACACATTTTTTTGTCGATATCGATTACGTGTCTATCGCGTTGTATATCGATATCGTTTTATCGCCCAGCCCTAACGCTGGTGCACAGTACTGTACTGCGTCTGCTAGCATGGCGCTTTATTATGAAAATATGCATCTTTAGACAAAGTGTGTTTTATCCCGAGGAGAGCAGTTAAAGCACACACACACACACACACACACACACACACACACACACACACACACACACACACACCGAGTTGATATCCCTGGGCCGCGTGAGGAGGCGTTGTGTTTAAAGAGCTAACACGACGACTAAAACACAGATTTATTCAAGACAAGCCAAAGACTTTAACACGTTTACACCAGAGAGCCCTCAGAGGAGGAAGACCCCCGCGGGTGCTTGCTTGCTTGCGTGTGTGTGTGTGTGTGTGTGTGTGTGTGTGTGTGTGTGTGTGTGTGTGTGTGTGTGTGTGTGTGTGTGTGTGTGTAGGGATAAGAGAAAGCAACGCACTGCTGGGAATGTACACACACACACGCACACACGCACACACACACACGTTCTTGTATTTCTTACCTTCTTGAGACCCCTGAAAAATGCCTGCCTCTTTAGGACCACCCTTTCTAGATTTATAAAGATTTGTATTTACAACATTAATAATATATACATACTATGCAAATAAATAAAAAAGCTTGTTGTGAAAAAAGAGTTGGAATTTCACAAGAAAAAGGTCACAATTTCACAAGAAACACTTAGAATTTTGGCAGTGTTATAGTAAAAGTTGTGGTTGTACTCAACACAAGTCAAAATTTTACAAGAAAAAAAATGTGTCCAATATTATGATAAAAGTTGGAATTTTACTCAATAACAGTCACAATTTTACAATAAAAAGCTTAAAAATTTGGAAATTTTAAGAAAGTCACAATTTTATAAGACATTTTTAACATTTTGGCAATATTATAATAATCGGAATTTTACTCGGCATGATTATGACAAAAGTCATAATTTTACTCAAAAAATTTCACTATTTTACAAAAACAACAAAATTGGTAATATTGTGGTAAAAGTCAGAATTTTTTATAACTAATGTCGCCATTTTGCATTAAAAAAAAGTAATCATTTTACGAGAAAATATTGCAATATTACAGGAACAGAAAGAATATGAGAGATTGTTCCCAATTTTATATGAAAAAAGTTGACACATTGTGAGAGAAAGACTGCTTTTAGTAAAAAAAAAAAAATGTTGTTTGTTTGTAACTATATAAATATAAAATTATGAGAAAAATCATAATTTTACTCAAAAAATTTCACTATTTTACAAGAACAACAACAAAATAACTAATGTTACCATTTTGCATTAAAAAAGTAATACATTTACGAGAAAATATTGCAATATTACAGAAACAGAAAGAATATGAGAAATTGTTTCCAATTTTATAAGAAAAAAGTTGACACATTGTGAGAAAAAGACTGCTATTAGTAAAAAAAAATGTTGTCTGTTTGTAATTATATAAGCATAAAATATAAAATTGTGACAAAAATCCTAATTGTACTCCAAAAAATGTCACTATTTTACAAGAACAACAAAAATTGGCAATGATGTGATAAAAGTAATAATTTTATATAATTAATGTCACCATTTTGCATTAAAAAAGTAATAATTTTACGAGAAAATATTGCAATATTACAGAAACAGAAAGAATATGAGAAATTGTTTCCAATTTTATAAGAAAAAAGTTGACACATTGTGAGAAAAAGACTGCTTTTAGTTTAAAAAAATGTTGTTTGTTTGTAATCATATAAGTAAAATATATACAATTATGACAAAAATCATAATTGTACTCCAAAAAATGTCACTATTTTACAAGAACAACAAAAATTGGCAATATTGTGATAAAAGTCAGAATTTTATATAATTAATGTCACCATTTTGCATTACAAAAGTAATAATTTTACGAGAAAATATTGCAATATTACAGAAACAGAACGAACATGAGAAATTGTTCCCAATTTTATAAGAAAAAAGTTGACACATTGTGAGAAAAAGACTGCTTTTAGTAAAAAAAATGTTGTCTGTTTGTAATTATATAAGTATAAAATATAATATGACAAAAATCATAATTTTACTCAAAAAATGTCACTATTTTACAAGAACAACAAAAAAATAACTAATGTCACCATTTTGCATTAAAAAAGTAATAATTTTACGAGAAAACATTGCAATATTACAGAAACAGAAAGAATATGAGAAATTGTTCCCAATTTTATAAGAAAAAAGTTGACACATTGTGAGAAAAAGACTGCTTTCAGTAAAAAAAAAATGTTGTTTGTTTGTAATCATATAAGTATGAAATATAAAATTATGACAAAAATCGTAATTTTACTAAAAAAATGTCACTATTTTACAAGAACAACAAAAAAATAACTGATGTCCCCATTTTGCATTAAAAAAGTAATAATTTTACAAGAAAATATTGCAATATTACAGAAACAGAAAGAATATGAGAAATTGTTCCCAATTTTATAAGAAAAAAGTTGACACATTGTGAGAAAAAGACTGCTTTTAGTAAAAACAAATGTTGTTTGTTTGTAATTACATAAGTATAAAATATAAAATACAAAATTATGACAAAAATCATAATTTTACTCGAAAAATGTGATTATTTTACAAGAACAACAAAAAAATAACTAATGTCACCATTTTGCATTAAAAAAGTAATAATTTTACGAGAAAATATTGCAATATTACAGAAACAGAAAGAACATGAGAAATTATTCCCAATTTTATAAGAAAAAAGTTGACACATTGTGAGAAAAAGACTGCTTTTAGTAAAAAAAAATGTTGTTTGTTTGTAATGGTTTGTAATTTCTTTTTAATCTTCATATTTTACTTCAAGTTATTACAGTATGTCTCCATATACATATTTATTTTTATTGTTTTATTAATTTTGGCCAAACGGGCATAATTTCAATTTCTTACACACACTTGTTATTACATATATTGGCCAGAGGGCGAGCGCTTCGAATTTTTACACACACTTGTTATTTCATATGTTGACCAGAGGGGGAGCACTTTTAAAACCGACACAGATGCAATGTTTTTTCCATATAAGGACCATGATTTCGGTCCTAACTTGTTCACCGGTCCTCATATGGACGGTACTTTTCCTTGTTGATGTCTCAAGAAGAGCAGAAATACAAGAACACACACACACACACACACACACACACACACACACACACGCACGTTTCCCAGGACGGCGCTGGTCCATTAAAGAGCGCTTTGAAGACAATTGAGGTGCGAGCAGACTGATCAAGGCTGCTTTATCCCTCCCAGCACATCTATTAGCATTAGCCTCATTATACAACACCTATTATTATTAGCTGCAAAAAACGCGGCGCCCCGAGCGGCGGGGGACGGCCCCCGTAAACAAATCTATTATTGGTGATGAATTGCACAATAACGCGCGCATAATGGTGCGCTCGCTGCAAACCTGCCAAGGTGCTGAACTGCGGGGGGAGGGGGGAAAAAAATGAAAAAGTCAGATTTGAATAAACGACGGGCCAGACAAAGACTGTTAGAGGTTTTTATTATTATTATAATAATTATTATTATTATTGATTAAAGAGCCCGTGATGTGCTGTGATCACACGGTGGCGAGCTAACGCTGACGCTGAACACCCAAAAGGAGCAGAGGAACATTACATTTATCTTCATTACTGCGTCCCAACAGCATTTATTCTCATTTTATTTGGATTATGTTCACATTTGTGTGTTTACATCCCTACTTTACATCTTTAAACAGGCCAAAAGTGGTTACTCTGTCCTTAGACTCATTTAACCCTGGTGTGGTGTTCGGGTCTGTGGGACCCGTTTTCATTTTTTATTAAAAGAAAAATGATCAAATTAATTAATTTTTCAAAATGAGACTCACTGACTTTGGCTCATTTTCTGTGAAGAACATATATCAAAATACATATTTAATGACCACCCCCCCCCCCTACACATTTCTATTACATATAAGATGTCCGGGTCCTCTAGACCAGTAATCCCCAACCTTTTTGTAGCTGCGGACCGGTCAACGCTTGAACATTTTTTGAGAATGTTTTTATTTTTATTTTTTTTTCTCATAAAGAAATACAATCATGTGTGCTTACTGTATTGATTTATATTGATATATAATGTATATATTGTGTTTTTTATGTTGATTAAATAAAAAAACTTTTAAAAAAACATTTTTTTTTTTTTTTTTTTTAATCTCTTGTGCGGCCCGGTACCAATCGGTCCGCGGTGGGGGACCACTGTTGTAGACCCGGGGCTAATAGAAGTGTGGAAATTGATGTTCTGTGTACCACACACACACACATACACACACACACACACACACACACACAGACACACAGCAGGCCTAGACAGGAGGAGGACAGAGTGTAGGTACACAGAACATCAGAGGATCAAATGTGCGAGAAAATGAGAGCAGACAGTGTTGACAAACAATGTTGCAACCTTGTGTGGGAACCGCAGGTGCACAAACACAAAAGAAGAATCCCTGTGGGATGCAAAAACTGGCAGAGAAATTTTCCGTGCAACGTTCATATTGTTGTTACTCAGCCAGCGTTTGTGGGTCTGATGGACCCCGTTGCATTTTGTGGCTTTTAATGCCTCACAATCAAACACTTTTATGTTGAAATACTGAACATATGTTTATTGGGATAAAGTAAACATATGTTCAGTATTTTGACATAAAAGGGATTGTTTAGTAGTTGTTCTATTGTGCCAACGTCGCCACTAGGTAGCGCTAAAAAATTATTTTCAAGGTAAAAGTTGATTTTCAAGACAAAAAATGTTTTTTAAAGAAAAAAATGATTTTCAAGGTAAAAGTTGATTTTCATGACAAAAAATGATTTTCAAGGTAAAAGTTGATTTTCAAGACAAAAAATTTTTTTGAAAGAAAAAAATGATTTTCAAGGTAAAAGTTGATTTTCAAGACAAAAAAAATGTTTTAAAGAAAAAAATGATTTTCAAGGTAAAAGTTGATTTTCATGACAAAAAATGATTTTCAAGGTAAAAGTTGATTTTCAAGACAAAAAATTTTTTTGAAAGAAAAAAATGATTTTCAAGGTAAAAGTTGATTTTCAAGACAAAAAAAATGTTTTAAAGAAAAAAATGATTTTCAAGGTAAAAGTTGATTTTCATGACAAAAAATGATTTTCAAGGTAAAAGTTGATTTTCGAGACAAAACATTTTTTTTTAAAGAAAAAAATGATTTTCAAGGTAAAAGTTGATTTTCAAGGTAAAAGTTGATTTTCAAGACAAAAAATTTTTTTTAAAGAAAAAAATGATTTTCAAGGTAAAAGTTGATTTATATGACAAAAAATGATTTTCAAGGTAAAAGTTGATTTTCAAGACAAACAATGATTTTCAAGGTAAAAGTTGATTTTTAAGACAAACGTTTTTTTTAAAAGAAAAAAATGATTTTCAAGCTAAAAGTTGATTTTCAAGACAAAAAATGATTTTCAAGGTAAAAGTTGATTTTCAAGACAAAAAATTTTTTTTAAAGAAAAAAATTATTTTCAAGGTAAAAGTTGATTTATATGACAAAAAATGATTTTCAAGGTAAAAGTTGATTTTCAAGACAAACAATGATTTTCAAGGTAAAAGTTGATTTTCAAGACAAGCGGGTTTTTTTTAAAGAAAAAAATGATTTTCAAGCTAAAAGTTGATTTTCAAGACAAAAAATGATTTTCAAGGTAAAAGTTGATTTTCAAGACAAAAATATTTTTTTAAAGAAAATAATGATTTTCAAGGTAAAAGTTGATTTTCAAGACAAAAAAATTTTTTTAAAGAAAAAAATGATTTTCAAGGTAAAAGTTGATTTTCAAGACAAAAAATGATTTTCAAGGTAAAAGTTGATTTTCAAGACAAAAAATTTTTTTTAAAGAAAAAAATGATTTTCAAGGTAAAATTTTATTTTCAGGACAAACACTTTTTTAAAGAAAAAATGATTTTCAAGGTAAAAGTTGATTTTCATGACAAAAAATGATTTTCAAGGTAAAAGTTGATTTTC
The DNA here is from genome assembly GCF_033978785.1 of Entelurus aequoreus. Lineage (NCBI taxonomy): Eukaryota > Metazoa > Chordata > Actinopteri > Syngnathiformes > Syngnathidae > Entelurus > Entelurus aequoreus. Next base: position 1,903,911 of record NC_084732.1, on the reverse strand, counting down.
AAGACAAACATTTTTTTTTAAAGAAAAACATGATTTTCAAGGTAAAAGTTGATTTTCTGACAAAAAATGATTTTCAAGGTAAAAGTTGATTTTCATGACAAAAAATGATTTTCAAGGTAAAAGTTGATTTTCAAAACAACATTTTTTTTTTTCAAGCTACTACGTGCTTAAACACTGAGGGCCACATACTGACAAATCAGGGGCCATTTTGGTTGTTTTCAAAGAAATAGGTATACAATTCCAGGAGAAATTGTGCGTGAATGCTGAAGAGCCAAAGCTGAATTGATATGCTAACAGTTAGCACGTTGGCCAAATAGCATCAAGTAAAAAAATATATAAGCAAAATAAGCTAAACAAATGAAGCTAGAATGCTGACAAATAAATACATTACTCTAAGGTGTGTATTTTGGTTAAAATGCTATCCTGCTAACGTAAACAAGCATCAAGTTCATACCGTATTTTTCGGAGTATAAGTCGCTCCGGAGTATAAGTTGCACCGGCCGAAAATGCATAGTAAAGAAGGAAAAAAACATATATAAGTCGCACTGGAGTATAAGTCGCATTTTTGGGGGAAATGTATTTGATAAAACCCAACACCAAGAATATTTTTAAATGTAATTTAAAATAAATAAAGAATAGTGAACAACAGGCTGAATAAGTGCACGTTATATGAGGCATAAATAACCAACTGAGAACGTACCTGGTATGTTAACGTAACATATTATGGTAAGAGTCATTCAAATAACTATAACATATAGGACATGCTATACGTTTACCAAACAATCTGTCACTCCTAATCGCTAAATCCCATGAAATTTTATACGTCTAGTCTCTTACGTGAATGAGCTAAATAATATTATTTGATATTTTACGGTAATGTGTTAATAATTCCACACATAAGTCGCTCCTGAGTATAAGTCGCACCCCCGGCCAAACTATGAAAAAAACTGCGACTTATAGTCCGAAAAATATGGTAATATGATGGAAGTGTGACTCAGAGGTGCCTAAACTTTTTCCACTGGGGGCCACAAACTACAAAAACTCAAAGGACGCAGAGGCCATTTTGGTAGTTTCCGAAGAACTACAAAATGAAATTTCATTACAAAGTTCATGTGAATGCTGAAAAGCCAAAGCCGATCTGAAATGCTAACAGATAGCACACTGGCCAAATAGCGTCAAGTAACAAAAAATAAGCTAAAAAAAATCAAGCTGGCATGCCGACAGTATTATACTAACATGCTAACAATAGCATGCTTAAAGTTAGCATTAGTGTCATATAACAAGGTATATGACACTATGGTGTATACCTGCTAAGTCAGCTAAAAAAGCTAACATGATAATGCTAGCATGTGCTAACTGTAACCTGCATCAAGTACCTAAATGTAATACTCTAAGGTGCGGAATTTGTTTAAAAATGCAGAAAGTGCAATTTTAGAAGAAATTTCCAAACTGAAATGCTATCAGATAGGGTTAGGGTTAGGGTTACGGTTAGGGTTAGGGTGGGTTAGGGTTAGGGTTATGGTTAGGGTTAGGGTTAGGGTTAGGGGTTAGGGTTAGGGTTAGGGTTAGGGTTAGGGGTTAGGGGTTAGGGTTAGGGGTTAGGGTTAGGGTTAGGGTTAGGGTTAGGGTTAGGGGTTAGGGTTAGGGTTAGGGTTAGGGTTGGAGTTGGAGTTGGAGTTGGAGTTGGGGTTGGGGTTGGGGTTAGGGTTAGGGTTAGGGTTAGGGTTAGGTTTAGGGTTAGGGTTAGGGTTGAGTCAGGGGTGCTCAAACTTTTTCCAACGAGGGCCACAGACTGAAGAGATCAAAGGATCGGGGAGCCATTTTGGTAGTGTTAAAAAAACTAGAAAATGCAATTTCGGAAGAAATTTCATGTGAATGCTAAAAGCCAACGCCAAACTTAAACGCTATCAGATAGCACGCTCGCCAAATGGCATCAAGTAAAAAAGCTAGTGAAATACCAAAGTATATGACACGATGCTGTATACCTGCTAAGTCAGCTAAAAAAGCTAACATGATAATGCTAGCATGTGCTAACTGTAACTTGCGTCAAGTACCTAAATGTATTACTCTAAGGTGCGGAATTTGTTTATTTATTATTTATTATTATTATAAAAATGCAGAAAGTGCAATTTTAGAAGACATTTCCAAACTGAAATGCTATCAGATAGCACGCTCGCCAAATAGCGTCAAGTAAGAAAAATATAAGCAAAATGAGCTGGGGAAAAAAGCTAGAATGCTGACTGTGTTATCCTAACATGCTAACAATAGCATGCTTAAAGTTAGCATTAGTGTCGTATACCAAGGTATATGACACTATGGTGTATACCTGCTACGTCAGCTAAAAAAAACTATCATGCCAATGTGCTAACTGTAACCTGCATCAAGTACCAAAATAAGTTACTCTAAGGTGTGTATTTTATTTTTTTTAATGCTAGCCTGCTAATTTTAGCATACATCAAGTACCAAAATATGACTGAGGTCAGGGTTAGGGTTAGGGTTGGGGTTAGGGTTAGGGTTAGGGTTAGGGTTAGGTTAGGGTTAGGGTTAGGTTTGGAGTTGGGGTTAGTGTTAGGGTTAGGGTTGGGGTTGGGGTTAAGGTTAGGGTTAGGGTTAGGGTTAGGGTTAGGGTTAGGGTTAGGGTTGGAGTTGGAATTGGGGTTTGGGTTAGGGTCAGGGTTAGGGTTAGGGTTGGAGTTGGGGTTGGGGTTAGGGTTAGGGTTAGGTTAGGTTAGGGTTAGGGTTAGGGTTAGGGTTAGGATTAGGGTTATCTTTGAGTCAGGGGTGCTCAAACTTTTTCCAACGAGGGCCACAGACTGAAGAGATCAAAGGATCAGGGAGCCATTTTGGTAGTGTTAAAAAAAACTAGAAAATGCAATTTTAGAAGAAATTTCATGTGAATGCTAAAAGCCAACGCCAAACTTAAACGCTATCAGATAGCACGCTCGCCAAATGGCATCACATAAAAAAACTAGTGAAATACCAAAGTATATGACACGATGCTGTATACCTGCTAAGTCAGCTAAAAAAAAGGCTAACATGATAATGCTAACTGTAACCTGTGTCAAGTACGTAAATATAAAGTTAAAGTTAAAGTCCCAACGATAGTCACACACACACTAAGTATTACTATAAGGTGTGTAATTTGTTTGAAATGCTAGCCTGCTAACGTTAGCATGCATTTAGTACCAAAAATATGACTGAGGGTTAGGGTTAGGGTTAGGGTTAGGGTAAACAACAAAGAGCCACCGCCTAAACTAAAGTCTTAACAAGCTGCTCCGCTTAGTTCTGCCTCTGCCTCTGTCAGTACGTCTCTGCTGCACCCAGCATTGTCCCAACCACACAACCATCTGATTGGTTACAAGCAGAGCGGTAACAGCCAATCAGCATTGCATATTCAGAGCGCATGGAGTTAGTGCTCCTGTGTGGAGTGAGCAGATAGGTGTTTAGCAGGTAAGGCAGCGGACTCTCCCCAAATGATAATAAACACCTCCCAGTCAACTACTAGTAACATCACTATGAGCCCGTTGACGTTCTAGAAACATAAGCGGCAGCTCAGCTCGCTCGCAGTCCTTGAGGTGAAGGCTAATTAGCTTTGAGCGTAACGTTAGCTCACTGTGCGGTGTGTGTGTGTGTGTGTGTGTGTGTGCGTGTTACGGACAGCAAAGCCCTGTCTGTCTGAGAGAAAGACAAGCATTATTGACCTACAGTTAACAACTAAGTTATTTCACTTGACCTTTTTCTGTGTTGATTGAGCTGTGTAGAAGCAGCAAAAAACGACATTATGTTAAATGAATTAGCTTTTATCGTAACGTTAGCGGATTGCTAATAATCAAATGTAAACAATCAAATGCAGATACTTTTTCTTTTTCTTATGCCTTCTGATCTCTCTCTCTCTCTCTCTCTCTCTCTCTCTCTCTCTCTCTCTCTCTCTCTCTCTCTATGTCCACTACTTGATGTCCATACCCCCCCCAGCCCCAACACCCCAACCCCCCCCTCCACACCCCTGATTGTAAATAATGTAAATAATTCAATGTGATTATCTTGTGTGATGACTGTATTATGATGATAGTATATATGATAGTATATATCTGTATCATGAATCAATTTAAGTGGACCCCGACTTAAACAAGTTGAAAAACTTATTCGGGTGTTACCATTTAGTGGTCAATTGTACGGAATATGTACTTCACTGCGCAACCTACTAATAAAAGTCTCAATCAATCAATCAATCAAAGCTCACTGTGTGGTGTGTGTGTGTGTGTGTGTGTGTGTGTGTGTGTGTGTGTGTGTGTGTGTGTGTGTGTGTGTGTGTGTGTGTGTGTGTGTGTGTGTGTGTGTGTGTGTGTGTGTGTGTGTGTGTGTGTGTGTGTGTGTGTGTGTGTGTGTGTGTGTGTGTGTGTGTGTGTGTGTGTGTGCGTGTTACGGACAGCAAAGCCCTGTCTGTCTGAGAGAAAGACAAGCATTATTGACCTACAGTTAACAACCAAGTTATTTCACTTGACCTTTTTCTGTGTTGATTGAGCTGTGTAGAAGCAGCAAAAAAGGACATTATGTTAAATGAAGAGTTTCTGTCTCAGATAGTTGATATAATAATGTAAGTGCATCATAAATCCTACATGAACTCGATGGTGTTCAGGGATGAATAGTCTCTCCTATTGCTATTGTACTATTTTTTCAGCTATAGTTACATGAATCATTAGTAATGTAGCAGCCTAGTTTTGAATGGCAGGGTCCCTGCTATCACATGTTGATAAAAAATATAACATTTACATAATAAAAATCAACTACAGGCTTCACAAATGCTGTAATAAATTAAGAATGATTAGTTGAACATATGTCAGCATGTGGCCCCACTTTTAACTCTTTTTTTTTCAAACGCTTACTTACAGTAAGTCATTATTTTGTCGTTATTTTGACTTACTAAGTCATAATAATGACATACTTGGTATCTCAGGTAACTAGGGCTGTTTTGTTTTTACTTTACGGAAAAAATATTGAGATAGATATCGTATATCGCCATTCAGCAAATGGAGCGGAAAACACAACCAAAAATTGTAGGCTTCTTCACGCGACGAAGCCGGCCTACTTCACCGCAGTCTGTAGTCTATTGCGCCCCCAGGCTGTGGTGGCAGCGACGAGGTGGAGACGTGATGGCGATAGGCTGAGTTGCACCAAACCTTACACCCACCCACCCCCTGTCTGTCCGCCGGAGAGACACCACCTTAAAGGCCTACTGAAAGCCACTACTACCGACCACGCAGTCTGATAGTTTATATATCAATGATGAAATCTTAACATTGCAACACATGCCAATATGGCCGGGTTAACTTATGAAGTGCAAATTTAAATTTCCCGCGAAACTTCCGGTTGAAAACGTCTATGTATGATGACGTATGCGCGTGACGTCAATGGTTGAAGCGGAAGTATTCGGACACCATTGAATCCAATACAAAAAGCTCTGTTTTCATCTCAAAATTCCACAGTATTCTGGACATCTGTGTTGGTGAATCTTTTGCAATTTGTTTAATGAACAAAGGAGACAGCAAAGAAGAAAGCTGTAGGTGGGATCGGTGTATTAGCGGCGGACTACAGCAACACAACCAGGAGGACTTTGAGTTGGATAGCAGACGCGCTATCCGACGCTAGCCGCCGACCGCATCGATGATCGGGCGAAGTCCTTCGTCGCTCCGTCGATCGCTGGAACGCAGGTGAGCACGGGTGTTGATGAGCAGATGAGGGCTGGCTGGCGTAGGTGGATAGCTAATGTTTTTAGCATAGCTCTGTGAGGTCCCGTAGCTAAGTTAGCTTCAATGGCGTCGTTAGCAACAGCATTGTTAAAGGCCTACTGAAATGAATTTTTTTTATTTAAACGGGGATAGCAGATCTATTCTATGTGTCATACTTGATCATTTCGCGATATTGCCATATTTTTGCTGAAAGGATTTAGTATAGAACAACGACGATAAAGATTGCAACTTTTGGTATCTGATAAAAAAAAGGCTTGCCCCTACCGGAAGTAGCGTGACGTAGTCAGTTGAACATATACGCAAAGTTCCCTATTGTTTACAATGATGGCCGCATGAAGTGAGAGAGATTCGGACCGAGAAAGCGACGATTTCCCCATTAATTTGAGCGAGGATGAAAGATTTGTGGATGAGTAAAGTGCAAGTGAAGGACTAGTGGGGAGTTGAAGCTATTCAGATAGGGAAGATGCTGTGAGAGCCGGGGGTGACCTGATATTCAGCTGGGAATGACTACAACAGTAAATAAACACAAGACATATATATACTCTATTAGCCACAACACAACCAGGCTTATATTTAATATGCCACAAATTAATCCTGCATAAAAACACCTACGTGTTTGTTATGCTAGCTCCTCTGCTAGCTCCTAGCTCCATAGAACACGCCAATACAATTCAAACACCTGATCAACACACACAATCACTCAGCCCAAAAGACCGTTCACCTAACCCAAGGTTCATAAAGCTTATATATTTTTAAAAAGTTACGTACGTGACGCGCACATACGGTCAAGTTATCAAATGTTTAGCAGCCAAGGCTGCATACTCACGGTACCTGATATTCAGCTGGGAATGACTACAACAGTAAATAAACACAAGACATATATTTACTCTATTAGCCACAACACAACCAGGCTTATATTTAATATGACACAAATTAATCCTGCATAAAAACACCTACGTCTTTGTTATGCTAACTCCTAGCTCCTATGCTAGCTCCTAGCTCCATAGAACACGCCAATACAATTCAAACACCTGATCAACACACACAATCACTCAGCCCAAAAGACCGTTCACCTAAACCAAGGTTCATAAAGCTTATATATTTTTAAAAAGTTACGTACATACGCAAAAAAAAGTTGCGCACATACGGTCAAGCGATCAAATGTTTAGAAGCCAAAGCTGCATACTCACAGTAGCACGTCTGCGTCTTTGTCATCCAAATCAAAGTAATCCTGGTAAGGGTCTGTGTTGTCCCAGTTCTCTACAGGCGTCTGTGTATCGAAGTCAAAAGTCCTCCTGGTTAGAGTCTCTGTTATCCGAGTTCTTCCATCTTGACTGCATCTTTCGGGAATGTAAACAAAGAAGCGTGTATTGTTGTTGCTGACTACGTTCGAAAAATACGTCCATTTCGCACCGACAACTTTCTTCTTTGCTTGCTCAGCTTCTTTCTCCATAATGCAATGAACATGATTGCAACAGATTCACGAACACAGATGTCCAGAATACTGTGGAATTATGAAATGAAAACAGAGCTTTTTCGTATTGGCTTCAATGTGGAAGGCATACCCGTGTTCGCCGGTCTACGTCACGCGCATACGTCATCCTCAGAGGCGTTTCGAACCGGAAGTTTAGCGGCAAATTTAAAATGTCCCTTTATAAGTTAACCCGGCCGTATTGGCATGTGTTATAATGTTAAGATTTCATCATTGATATATAAACTATCAGACTGCGTGGTCGGTAGTAGTGGGTTTCAGTAGGCCTTTAAGCTTCGCCAGGCTGGAAAGCATTAACCGTGTAGTACATGTACATGGTTTAATAGTGTTGTTGATTTTCTGTCTATCCTTCCAGTCAGGGGTTTATTTCTTTTGTTTCTATCTGCAGTTAAGCCAGATGTGCTATCACGTTAGCTCCGTAGCTAAAGAGCTTTGCCGATGTATTGTCGTGGAGATAAAAGTCACTGTGAATGTCCATTTCGCGTTCTCGACTCTCATTTTCAAGAGGATATAGTATCCGAGGTGGTTCAAAATACAAATCCGTGATCCACAATAGAAAAAGGAGAAAATGTGGAATCCAATGAACCCTTGTACCTAAGTTATGGTCATAGCGAAAAAAGATACGTCCTGCACTGCACTCTAGTCCTTCACTCTCACGTTCCTCATCCACGAATATTTCATCCTCGCTCAAATTAATGGGGTAATCGTCGCTTTCTCGGTCCGAATCGCTCTCGCTGCTGGTGTAAACAATGGGGAAATGTGAGGAGCCTTTCAACCTGCGACGTCACGCTACTTCCGGTACAGCCAAGGCTTTTTTATCAGCGACCAAAAGTTGCGAACTTTATCATCGATGTTCTCTACTAAATCCTTTCAGCAAAAATATGGCAATATCGCGAAATGATCAAGTATGACACATAGAATGGATCTGCTATCCCCATTTAAATAAAAAAAAAATCATTTCAGTAGGCCTTTAATAAAAGGGAAACATACTTGTCCTTGTCTTGCTTAGAGATTGTGAATGATAATGCAAAATAAAATGTAAAAGTGCAGTTCCCCTTTAGTGTTTATTGAATATTCCACTTTTTTTTTTTTCAAGTTACATTTCGGTTAGCCTGCTAATAAAACAGACAAGAAAGGCAAACATTCATTGCTTTTGCGTTATGGCTGCATGACATTCCGTCGTCTGGCGTCGTACTTTGCGTCGTGATTTATTTTGCCGGTGATGACGTCATACTCTAAGTCCCTCCCGGGAGGTGTATTAAATGTATACTGTCGCCGTGCACCCGGCCCCGGCCCCCCAGTCCAAAGCGTCGGGGGGCGGGGGGGTGCTGGGCTGTTTAGCGTAGCTAATTTGAATATATTTTTGGGTCATTGGTGCGGCCGCCAGAGACGCCTGCTCTTTGACGAACAATTTTGATGTTTAATATTCAATTTCATTGAAATGGGCCACCACTGGAAGCTTGGATGGAGACCAAAATGCATTATGTCAAGGGAGGGAGGGAGGGAGGGAGGGAGGGGTGGGGGGCCAAAACCCATTGTCCTCGTTTTTTATTTCTTTTTTTTACTATTTCACCTGATGTTAATAATCAATAATAAAACATTTTTAAAAAATGCCATCATCTCCTTGGTGACTCACAGTGTCATTTTTAATTACGCTCCATAATTTATGCCGCTTATCAAAGTCTGAGCGCATCATTTTATGTACATTGTGTAAATTGCTTTTTTCTTTTCCTCCTTCTCTCGCTTTTCTCCTTTTTTTTCTCGCCGAGACCAAACGTGCCAGGAATAAACAAGACGGAGAGCAACGGCAACGTAAGATAGCGGAAGTTCAAGTTCATTTTGGAACAAAAATAGGAATTAATGGTTGACTTGCTGGTGGGACTCAAGCAATATGATGGCTCCTGACATGTGGCAGAAAACATTAGCGTAGCACGGCAGAGCAACTTAAAAACTCACCTGAACTCCCAGTAACTCAGCTTGGACGTTAAAAACTAACTTAGAAGTCGACTTTTTACCGTCTTTCTATATTCAGCAGCTTCATACTTTTTAGCTTTCACTTGCTAGCATACATCAATCTGGTGCCACTTCTTCTTCTCTGGCTCTCCGACCGAGGAACGCTTACTGCCCTCTGCTGGACAAAAATAGCTACTGCGGGCGATAAAAGTAGGAAACAGCCATTTAAACTAGAGATGTCCGATAATGGCTTATTTGCCGATACCCGATATTGTCCAACTCTTAATTACCGATTCCGATATCAACCGATACCGATATATACAGTCTTGGAATTAACACATTATTATGCCTAATTTTGTTGTGATGCCCTGCTGGATGCATTAAACAATGTAACAAGGTTTTCCAAAATAAATCAACTCAAGTTATGGAAAAAAATGCCAACATGGCACTGCCATATTTATTATTGAAGTCACAAAGTGCATTATTTTTTTTAACATGCCTCAAAACACCAGCTTGGAATTTGGGACATGCTCTCCCTGAGAGAGCATGAGGAGGTTGAGGTGGGCGGGGGTTTAGGGTAGGGGGTAGCATATATTGTAGCATCCCAGAAGAGTTAGTGCTGCAAGGGGTTCTGGATATTTGTTTTGTTGTGTTTATGTTGTGTTACGGTGCGGATGTTCTCCCGAAATGTGTTTGTCATTCTTGTTTGGTGTGGGTTCACAGTGTGGCGCATGTTTGTAACAGTGTTAAAGTTGTTTATACGGTCACCCTCAGTGTGGCCTGTATGGCTGTTGACCAAGTATGCCTTGCATTCACTTGTGTGTGTGAAAAGCCGTAGATATTATGTGCCTTTAAGGTTTACATTTCTCCCGAAATGTGTTTGTCATTCTTGTTTGGTGTGGGTTCACAGTGTGGCGCATGTTTGTAACAGTGTTAAAGTTGTTTATACGGTCACCCTCAGTGTGGCCTGTATGGCTGTTGACCAAGTATGCCTTGCATTCACTTGTGTGTGTGAAAAGCCGTAGATATTATGTGCCTTTAAGGTTTACATTTCTCCCGAAATGTGTTTGTCATTCTTGTTTGGTGTGGGTTCACAGTGTGGCGCATGTTTGTAACAGTGTTAAAGTTGTTTATACGGTCACCCTCAGTGTGGCCTGTATGGCTGCTGACCAAGTATGCCTTGCATTCACTTGTGTGTGTGAAAAGCCGTAGATATTATGTGCCTTTAAGGTTTACATTTCTCCCGAAATG